>NW_027328196.1:0-48785 GCF_047675955.1 Chlorocebus sabaeus
ATATCACTTTACATATTCCACAAGAACAGTCTTCGCGAAAGGCTTCTTGAGGGAAAAGATGTAAATCTGTGAGATGTATTAACAGAACACAAAACAGTTTCTCAGAAACCTTCTTTTCAGTTTCTGTCTTAGGATATTTCCTTTTTCACCATAGCCCTCTATGGCTTTATAAATATCACTTTGAATATTTCACAAGAATAGTCTTAGTGAACGACTTCTTGAGGGGAAAGCTGTAACTCTGTGATATGAACTAACAAAACAGAAAGAAGTTTCTCAGAAAGCTTCTTTTCGGTTTTTAACGGAAGATATTTCCTTTTTCAACATGGCCCTCTAAGGGCTTGCAAAAGGCTTCTGGAGAGGAAAGCTGTAACTCTGTGTGATAAATTAACAGAACACAAAGCAGTTTCTCAGAAATCTTCTTTCCAGTTTTTAACGGAAGAAATTTCCTTTATCACCTTAGAGCTATATGTGCTTCCAAACATGACTTTGCAGATTCCACAAGAACAGTCTTAGCGAAACGTTTCTTGAGGGGAAAGCTGTAACTCTGTGAGATGAATTAACAGAACACAAAGCAGTTTCTCAGAAAGTTTCTTTCAAGTTTTTAACTGAAGATATTTCCTTTTCACCACAGCACTCTATGGGCTTCCAAATATCACTTTGCAAATCCCACAAGAACAGTCTCAGCGAAGGGCTATTTGAGAGGAAAGCAGTATCTCGGTGAGATGTATAACCAGAACACACGGCAGTTTCTTAGAAAGCTTCTTTCCAGTTTTTAACGGAAGATATTTCTTTTTCACCATAACCCTCTATGGGATTCCAAATATCACTTTGGAAATAACAAAAACCAGTCTTACCGAAAGGCTTCTAGAGGGGAAACCTGTAACTCTGTGAGATGAATTAACAGAACACAAAGTAGTTTCTCAGAAATATTCCTTCCAGTTTTTAACGGAAGATATTTCCTTTTTCACCATAGCCTTCTATGGGCTTCAAAATATCACATTGCAAATTACACAAGAACAGGCTTACCGAAAGCCTTTTTGAGGGGAAAGCTGTAACTCTGTGAGATGAATTAACAGAACACAAAGCAGATTTTCAGAAAGCTTATTTTCAGATTCTATCTTAGGATAATTCCTTTTTCAAAATAGCCTTCTATGGGCTTCCAAATATCACTTTGCAAATTCCACAAGAACAGTCTTAGCGAAAGGCTTCTGGAGGAGAAGCTGTAACTCTGTGAGATGAATTAACAGAACAAATAGCAATTTCTCAGAAATCTTCTTTCCAGTTTTTAACGGAAGAAATTTCCTTTTTCACAATAGACCTCTATGGACTTCCAAATATCACTTTGCAAATCCCACAACAACAGTCTTAGCGAAAGTCTTCTTGAGGGGAAAGCTGTAACTCGGTGAGGTGCATTAAGAGAACACATGGCAGTTTCTCAGAAAGCTTATTTCCAGTTTTTAAGGGAATATATTTCCTTTTTCACCATAGCTCTCTAAGGGATTACAAATATCAGTTTGCAAATTTCACAAGAACAGTCTTAGTGAAGGGCTTCTTGAGGGGAAAGCTGTAACACAGTGAGATGAACTAACACAACACAAAGCAGTTTCTCTGACAGCTTCTTTTCGGTTTTTATCTTAGGGTATTTCCATTTTCAAAATAGCCCTCTATGGGCTTCCAAGTATCACATTGCAAATTCCACAAGAACATTTTTATAGAAAGGCTTCTTGAGGGTAGAGCTGTAACTCGGTGAGATGTATTAACAGAACACACGGCAGTTTCTTAGAAAGCTTCTTTCCAGTTCTTAACGGAAGTTATTACCCTTTTCACCATAGCCCTCCATGGGCTTCCAAATATCACTTTGCAAATTCCACTAGAACAGTCTTAGCGAAAGGCTTCTGGAGGGGAAATCTGTAACTCTGTGAGATGAATTAACAGAATAAAAAGCAGTTTCTCACAAATCTTCTTTCCAGTTTTTAACGGAAGATGTTTCGTTTTTCACCATAGTCCTCTATGGGCTTCCAAATATCACTTTGAAAATTCCACAAGAACAGTCTTAGCGAAAGGTTTCTTGAGGGGGAAGCTGTAACTCTGTGAGATGAATTAACAGAACACAAAGCAGTCTCTCAGAAAGCTTCTTTCCAGTATTTAACTGAAGATAATTCCTTTTTCACTATAGCCCTCTATGGGCTTCCAAATATCACTTTGGAAATCCCACAAGAACAGTCTTAGCGAAAGGCTTCTTGAGAGGAAAGCTGTAACTCGGTCATATGTACTAACAGAACACACCGCATTTTCTCAGAATGGTTCTTTCCAGTTTTTAACGGAAGATATTTCCTTTTTCACCATAGTCCACTATGGGTATCCAAATATCACTTTCCAAATTTCACAAAACTGTCTTAGTGAACGTCTTCTTGAGAGGAAATCTGTAGCTCTGTGCGATGAACTAACAGAACACAAAGCAGTTTTTTAGACAGCTTCTTTTCGGTTAGTATCTTAGGATATTTCCGTTTTCACAATAGCCTTCTATGGGCTTCCACATATCACTTTGGAAATTCCTCAAAAACAGTCTTAGTGGAAGGCTTCTTGAGGGGAAAGCTGTAACTCTTTGAGATGAATTAACAGAACACAAAGCAGTTTCTCGGAAAGCTTCTTTTCATTTTTAAACTGAAGGTATTTCCTTTTTCACCATAATTCTCTCTGGGCTTCCAAATATCACTTTGCAAATTTCACAATTACAGTGTTAGCGAAAGGTGTCTGGAGGGGAAAGCTGTAACTCTTTGAGATGAATTAACAGAACACAAAGCAGTTTCTCGGAAAGCTTCTTTTCATTTTTTAACTGAAGATATTTCCTTTTTCACCATAGTTCTCTCTGGGCTTCCAAATATCACTTTGCAAATTCCACAAGAACAGTGTTAGCGAAAGGTGTCTGGAGGGGAAAGCTGTAACCCTGTGAGATGCATTAACAGAACACAAAGCAGTTTCTCAGAAATCTTCTTTCCAGTTTTTAACGGAAGATATTTCCTTTTTCACCTTAGCCCTCTATAGGTTTCCAAATATCGCTTTGCAAATTCCCCAAGAACAGTCTTAGCGAAAGGCTTCTTGAGGGGAAAGCTGTAACTTTGTGAGACGAATTAACAGAACACAAAGCAATTTCTCACAAAGCTTCTTTTCAGTTTTTATCTTACGATGTTTCCTTTTTCAACATAGCCCTCTATGGGTTTCCAAATATCACTTTGCAAATTCCACAAGAACAGTCTTAGTGAACGATTTCTTGAGGGGAAAGCTGTAACTCTGTGAGATAAACTAACACAACACAGAGCAGTTTCTCAGACAGCTTCTTTTCGGTTTTTATCTTAGGATATTTCCATTTTCACCATAGCCTTCTATGGGCTTCCAAATATCGCTTTGCAAATTCCACAAGAAAAGTCTTAGTGAACGACTTCTTGAGGGGAAAGCTGTAACTCTGTGAGATAAACTAACACAACACAAAGCAGTTTCTCAGAAAGCTTCTTTCCAGTTTTTAACGGAGGATATTTCCTATTATTCCATAGCCCTCTGTGGGATTCCAAATATCACTTTGCAAATTTCACAAGAAAAGTGTAAGCGAAAGATTTCCTGAGGGGAAAGTTGTAACTCTGTGAGATGAATTAACAGAACACAAAGCAGTTTTTCAACAAGCTTCTTTTCAGTTTCTAACGGAAGATACTTCCTTTTTCAACATATTCTTCTATGGGCTTCCAAATATCGCTTTGCAAATTCAACAAGAACAGTCTTAGCGAAAGGGTTTTAGAGGGAAATGTTGTAACTATGTGAGATGAATTCACAGAACACAAAGCAGTTTCTCAGAAAGCTTCTTTTCAGTTTTTATCTTACGATATTTCCTTTTTCACCATAGCCCTCTATGGGCTTCCAAATCTCACTTTGCAAATTCCACAAGAACAGTCTTAGCGAAAGAATTATTGAGGGGAAAGCTGTAACTCTGTGAGGTGAATTAACAGAACAAAAGGGAGTTTCTCAGAAAGATTCTTTCCGCTTTTTAACTCAAGATATTTCCTTTTTCACCATAGTCCTCTATGGGCTTCCAAATATCAATTTGCACATTCGACAACAACAGCCTTAGCGAAAGGCTTCCTGAGGGAAATGTTGTAACTCTGTCAGATGAATTAACAGAACACAAAGCAGTTTCTCAGAAAGCGTCTTTCCAGTTTTTAACGGAAAATAATTCCTTTTTCACCATAGCCCTCTATGGGATTCTAAATATCACTTTCAAATTTGAGAAGAACAGTCTTAGTGAACGGCCTCTTGAGTGGAAATCTGTAACTCTCTGAGATGAATTATCAGAACACAAAGCAGTTTCTTTTCGGATTTAATCTTACTATTTTTCCTTTTTCAACATAGCCCTCTGTAGCCTTCCAAAAATCACTTTGCAAATTACACAAGAACAGTCTTTGTGAAAGACTTCTTGAAGGGAAAGCCGTAACTCCCTGAGATGAATTAACAGAACACAAAGCAGTTTCTCAGAAAGCTTCTTTTCAGTTTTTATCTTAGGATATTTCCTTTTTCAGCATAGCCCTCTATGAGCTTCCAAAAATATTTGAAAATTCCACAAGAACAGTCTTAGCGAAAGGATTCTCGATGGGAAAGCTGTAACTCTGTGAGATGAACTAACAGAACACAAAGCGGTTTCTCAGAAACCTTCTTTTCGTTTTTTATCTTAGGATATTTCCTTTTACAGCAAAGCCCACTATGGGCTTCCAAATATCACTTTGCAAATTCCAGAAGAACAGTCTTAGAGAAAGGCTTCTTGAGGGTAAAACTGTAACTCTGTAAGATGAATTAACATAACACAAAACATTTTCTCAGAAACCTACTTTTCAGTTTTTACCTTAGGATATTTCCTTTTTCACCATAGTCCTCTATGGGATTCCAAATATCACTTTGCAAATTCCACATGAACAGTCTTAGCGAAAGGCTTCTTGAGGGGAAAGCTGTAACTCCGTGAGATGAATTAAGAGAACACAAAGCAGTTTCCTAGAAAGATTCTTTCCAGTATTTAACGCAACATATTTCCATTTTCTCCGTAGCCCTGTATGGGCTTTCAACTATCACCTTGCAAATTCCACAGGAACAGTCTTAGTGAATGGCTTCTTGAGGGGAAAGCTGTAACTCTGTGAGATGAATTAAGAGGACACAATGCATTTTCTCAGAAAGCTTCTTTTCGGTTTTATCTTAGGATATATCCTTTTTTGCCATAACCCTCTATGGGCTTCCAATATCGCATTGCAAATTCCACAAGAACAGGCTCAGTGAACGGCTGCTGGAGGGTAAACTGTAATTCTGTGAGATGAATTAACAGAACATAAAGCAGTTTCTCAGAAAGCTTCTTTGCAGTTTTTAACGGAGGATATTTCCTTTTTCACCGTAGCCCTATATGGGCTTCCAAATATCACTTTGCAAGTTCTACAAGAACAATCTTAGCGAAAGGCTTCTGAGGGAAAAGCTGTAATTCTGTGAGATGAATTAACAGAACACAAAGCAGTTTCTCAGCAATCTTCTTTCCAGTTTTTAACGGTGGATATTTCCTTTTTAACCATAGCCCTCTAAGGGCTTCCAAATATCACTTTGCAAATTCCACAAGAACAGTCTTAGCGAGAGGGTTCTTGAGGGGAAAGCTGTAACTCGGTGAGATGTATTAACAGAACACACGGCAGTTTCTCAGAATGCTTCTTTCCAGTTTTTAACGGAAGATATTTTCATTTTCACCATAGCCTTCTATGAGCTTCCAAATATCACTTTGCAAATTTCACAAGAACAGTCTTGGTGAACGACTTCTTGAGGGGAAAGCTGTAACTCTGTGAGATAAACTAACACAACACAAAGCAGTTTCTCAGACAGTTTCTTTTCGGTTTTTATCTTAGGATATTTCCATTTTCACAATAGCCCTCTATGGGCTTCCAAATATCATTTTGCAAGTTTCACAAGAACAGTCTTAGTGAACGACTTCTTGAGGGGAAATCTCTAACTCTGTGAGATGAATTTACAGAACACAATGCAGTTTCACAGAAAGCTTCATTTCAGTTTTTATCTTAGGATGTTTTCTTTTTCACCATAGCCTTCAATGGGACTCCAAATATCACTTTGCAAATTCCACAAGAAAAGTCTTAGTGAACGGCTTCTTGAGGGGAAAGTTGTAACTCTGTGAGATGAATTAACAGAACACAAAGCAGTTTCTCAGAAAGCTTATTTCCAGTTTTTACCCGAAGATTTTTCCTTTTTCACCATAGCCCACTATGGGCTTCCAAATATCACTTTGCAAATTCCACAAGAACAGCCTTAGAGAAAGGTTTCTTGAGAGGAAAGCTGTAACTCGGTGAGATGTATGAACAGAACTCACGGCAGTTTCTCGGAAAGCTTCTTTCCAGTTTTTAACGGAAGATATTTCCTTTTTCACCATATCTCTGTAAGGGTTTCCAAATATCAGTTTGAAAATTTCACAAGAATAGTCCTAGTGAACGGCTTCTTGAGGGGAAAGCTGTAACTCTGTGAGATGAATTAAGAGAACACAAAGCAATTTCTCAGAAAGCTTCTATCCAATTTTTAACTGAAGATATTTCCTTTTTCACCATAGCCTTGTACGGGCTTCCAAATATCACTTTGCAAATTCCACAAGAACACTCTTAGCGAAAGGATTTTTTCAGGGAAAGCTGTAACTCTGTGAGATGAATTAACAGAACACAAAGCAGTTCCTCAGAAAGCTTCTTTCCAGTTTTTAACGGAAGATATTTCCGTTTTCCCCATATCTCTCTGGGATTCCAAACATCACGTTGCAAATTACACAAGAACAGTCTTAGGGAACGGCTTCTTGAGGGGAAAGCTGTCACACAGTGAGATGAATTAATAGAACACAAAGCAGTTTCACAGAAAGCTTCTTTCCAGTTTTTATCTGAGGACATTTCCTTTTTCACCGTAGTCCACTATGGGCTTCCAAATATCACTTTGCAAATTCCACAAGAACAGTCTTAGCGAAAGGCTTTTAGAGGGAAATGTTGTAACTCTGTCAGATGAATTAACAGAACACAAAGCAGTTTCTCAGAAAGCGTCTTTCCAGTTTTTAACGGAAAATAATTCCTTTTTCACCATAGCCCTCTATGGGATTCTAAATATCACTTTCAAATTTGAGAAGAACAGTCTTAGTGAACGGCCTCTTGAGTGGAAATCTGTAACTCTCTGAGATGAATTATCAGAACACAAAGCAGTTTCTCAAAAAGTTTCTTTTCGGATTTAATCTTACTATATTTCCTTTTTCAACATAGCCCTCTGTGGCCTTCCAAATATCACTTTGCAAATTACACAAGAACAGTCTTTGTGAAAGTCTTCTTGAAGGGAAAGCCGTAACTCCCTGAGATGAATTAACAGAACACAAAGCAGTTTCTCAGAAAGCTTCTTTTCAGTTTTTAACTTAGGATATTTCCTTTTTCAGCATAGCCCTCTATGAGCTTCCAAAAATATTTGCAAATTCCACAAGAACAGTCTTAGCGAAAGGATTCTCGATGGGAAAGCTGTAACTCTGTGAGATGAACTAACAGAACACAAAGCGGTTTCTCAGAAACCTTCTTTTCGTTTTTTATCTTAGGATATTTCCTTTTACAGCAAAGCCCACTATGGGCTTCCAAATATCACTTTGCAAATTCCAGAAGAACAGTCTTAATGAAAGGCTTCTTGAGGGTAAAACTGTAACTCTGTAAGATGAATTAACATAACACAAAACATTTTCTCAGAAACCTACTTTTCAGTTTTTACCTTAGGATATTTCCTTTTTCACCATAGTCCTCTATGGGATTCCAAATATCACTTTGCAAATTCCACATGAACAGTCTTAGCGAAAGGCTTCTTGAGGGGAAAGCTGTAACTCTGTGAGATGAATTAAGAGAACACAAAGCAGTTTCCTAGAAAGATTCTTTCCAGTATTTAACGCAACATATTTCCATTTTCTCCGTAGCCCTGTATGGGCTTTCAACTATCACCTTGCAAATTCCACAGGAACAGTCTTAGTGAATGGCTTCTTGAGGGGAAAGCTGTAACTCTGTGAGATGAATTAAGAGGACACAATGCATTTTCTCAGAAAGCTTCTTTTCGGTTTTTATCTTAGGATATATCCTTTTTCGCCATAACCCTCTATGGGCTTCCAATATCGCATTGCAAATTCCACAAGAACAGGCTCAGTGAACGGCTGCTGGAGGGTAAACTGTAATTCTGTGAGATGAATTAACAGAACATAAAGCAGTTTCTCAGAAAGCTTCTTTTCGGTTTTTATCTTAGGATATATCCTTTTTCGCCATAACCCTCTATGGGCTTCCAATATCGCATTGCAAATTCCACAAGAACAGGCTCAGTGAACGGCTGCTGGAGGGTAAACTGTAATTCTGTGAGATGAATTAACAGAACATAAAGCAGTTTCTCAGAAAGCTTCTTTGCAGTTTTTAACGGAGGATATTTCCTTTTTCACCATAGCCCTATATGGGCTTCCAAATATCACTTTGCAAGTTCTACAAGAACAATCTTAGCGAAAGGCTTCTGAGAGAAAAGCTGTAATTCTGTGAGATGAATTAACAGAACACAAAGCAGTTTCTCAGCAATCTTCTTTCCAGTTTTTAACGGTGGATATTTCCTTTTTAACCATAGCCCTCTAAGGGCTTCCAAATATCACTTTGCAAATTCCACAAGAACAGTCTTAGCGAGAGGGTTCTTGAGGGGAAAGCTGTAACTCGGTGAGATGTATTAACAGAACACACGGCAGTTTCTCAGAATGCTTCTTTCCAGTTTTTAACGGAAGATATTTTCATTTTCACCATAGCCTTCTATGAGCTTCCAAATATCACTTTGCAAATTTCACAAGAACAGTCTTGGTGAACGACTTCTTGAGGGGAAAGCTGTAACTCTGTGAGATAAACTAACACAACACAAAGCAGTTTCTCAGACAGTTTCTTTTCGGTTTTTATCTTAGGATATTTCCATTTTCACAATAGCCCTCTATGGGCTTCCAAATATCATTTTGCAAGTTTCACAAGAACAGTCTTAGTGAACGACTTCTTGAGGGGAAATCTCTAACTCTGTGAGATGAATTTACAGAACACAATGCAGTTTCACAGAAAGCTTCATTTCAGTTTTTATCTTGGGATGTTTTCTTTTTCACCATAGCCTTCAATGGGACTCCAAATATCACTTTGCAAATTCCACAAGAAAAGTCTTAGTGAACGGCTTCTTGAGGGGAAAGTTGTAACTCTGTGAGATGAATTAACAGAACACAAAGCAGTTTCTCAGAAAGCTTATTTCCAGTTTTTACCCGAAGATTTTTCCTTTTTCACCATAGCCCACTATGGGCTTCCAAATATCACTTTGCAAATTCCACAAGAACAGCCTTAGAGAAAGGTTTCTTGAGAGGAAAGCTGTAACTCGGTGAGATGTATGAACAGAACTCACGGCAGTTTCTCAGAAAGCTTCTTTCCAGTTTTTAACGGAAGATATTTCCTTTTTCACCATATCTCTGTAAGGGTTTCCAAATATCAGTTTGAAAATTTCACAGGAATAGTCCTAGTGAACGGCTTCTTGAGGGGAAAGCTGTAACTCTGTGAGATGAATTAAGAGAACACAAAGCAATTTCTCAGAAAGCTTCTATCCAATTTTTAACTGAAGATATTTCCTTTTTCACCATAGCCTTGTACGGGCTTCCAAATATCACTTTACATATTCCACAAGAACAGTCTTCGCGAAAGGCTTCTTGAGGGAAAAGATGTAAATCTGTGAGATGTATTAACAGAACACAAAACAGTTTCTCAGAAACCTTCTTTTCAGTTTCTGTCTTAGGATATTTCCTTTTTCACCATAGCCCTCTATGGCTTTATAAATATCACTTTGAATATTTCACAAGAATAGTCTTAGTGAACGACTTCTTGAGGGGAAAGCTGTAACTCTGTGATATGAACTAACAAAACAGAAAGAAGTTTCTCAGAAAGCTTCTTTTCGGTTTTTAACGGAAGATATTTCCTTTTTCAACATGGCCCTCTAAGGGCTTGCAAAAGGCTTCTGGAGAGGAAAGCTGTAACTCTGTGTGATAAATTAACAGAACACAAAGCAGTTTCTCAGAAATCTTCTTTCCAGTTTTTAACGGAAGAAATTTCCTTTATCACCTTAGAGCTATATGTGCTTCCAAACATGACTTTGCAGATTCCACAAGAACAGTCTTAGCGAAACGTTTCTTGAGGGGAAAGCTGTAACTCTGTGAGATGAATTAACAGAACACAAAGCAGTTTCTCAGAAAGTTTCTTTCAAGTTTTTAACTGAAGATATTTCCTTTTCACCACAGCACTCTATGGGCTTCCAAATATCACTTTGCAAATCCCACAAGAACAGTCTCAGCGAAGGGCTATTTGAGAGGAAAGCAGTATCTCGGTGAGATGTATAACCAGAACACACGGCAGTTTCTTAGAAAGCTTCTTTCCAGTTTTTAACGGAAGATATTTCTTTTTCACCATAACCCTCTATGGGATTCCAAATATCACTTTGGAAATAACAAAAAACAGTCTTACCAAAAGGCTTCTAGAGGGGAAACCTGTAACTCTGTGAGATGAATTAACAGAACACAAAGTAGTTTCTCAGAAATATTCCTTCCAGTTTTTAACGGAAGATATTTCCTTTTTCACCATAGCCTTCTATGGGCTTCAAAATATCACATTGCAAATTACACAAGAACAGGCTTACCGAAAGCCTTTTTGAGGGGAAAGCTGTAACTCTGTGAGATGAATTAACAGAACACAAAGCAGATTTTCAGAAAGCTTATTTTCAGATTCTATCTTAGGATAATTCCTTTTTCAAAATAGCCTTCTATGGGCTTCCAAATATCACTTTGCAAATTCCACAAGAACAGTCTTAGCGAAAGGCTTCTGGAGGAGAAGCTGTAACTCTGTGAGATGAATTAACAGAACAAATAGCAATTTCTCAGAAATCTTCTTTCCAGTTTTTAACGGAAGAAATTTCCTTTTTCACAATAGACCTCTATGGACTTCCAAATATCACTTTGCAAATCCCACAACAACAGTCTTAGCGAAAGTCTTCTTGAGGGGAAAGCTGTAACTCGGTGAGGTGCATTAAGAGAACACATGGCAGTTTCTCAGAAAGCTTATTTCCAGTTTTTAAGGGAATATATTTCCTTTTTCACCATAGCTCTCTAAGGGATTACAAATATCAGTTTGCAAATTTCACAAGAACAGTCTTAGTGAAGGGCTTCTTGAGGGGAAAGCTGTAACACAGTGAGATGAACTAACACAACACAAAGCAGTTTCTCTGACAGCTTCTTTTCGGTTTTTATCTTAGGGTATTTCCATTTTCAAAATAGCCCTCTATGGGCTTCCAAGTATCACATTGCAAATTCCACAAGAACATTTTTATAGAAAGGCTTCTTGAGGGTAGAGCTGTAACTCGGTGAGATGTATTAACAGAACACACGGCAGTTTCTTAGAAAGCTTCTTTCCAGTTCTTAACGGAAGTTATTACCCTTTTCACCATAGCCCTCCATGGGCTTCCAAATATCACTTTGCAAATTCCACTAGAACAGTCTTAGCGAAAGGCTTCTGGAGGGGAAATCTGTAACTCTGTGAGATGAATTAACAGAATAAAAAGCAGTTTCTCACAAATCTTCTTTCCAGTTTTTAACGGAAGATGTTTCGTTTTTCACCATAGTCCTCTATGGGCTTCCAAATATCACTTTGAAAATTCCACAAGAACAGTCTTAGCGAAAGGTTTCTTGAGGGGGAAGCTGTAACTCTGTGAGATGAATTAACAGAACACAAAGCAGTCTCTCAGAAAGCTTCTTTCCAGTATTTAACTGAAGATAATTCCTTTTTCACTATAGCCCTCTATGGGCTTCCAAATATCACTTTGGAAATCCCACAAGAACAGTCTTAGCGAAAGGCTTCTTGAGAGGAAAGCTGTAACTCGGTCATATGTACTAACAGAACACACCGCATTTTCTCAGAATGGTTCTTTCCAGTTTTTAACGGAAGATATTTCCTTTTTCACCATAGTCCACTATGGGTATCCAAATATCACTTTCCAAATTTCACAAAACTGTCTTAGTGAACGTCTTCTTGAGAGGAAATCTGTAGCTCTGTGCGATGAACTAACAGAACACAAAGCAGTTTTTTAGACAGCTTCTTTTCGGTTAGTATCTTAGGATATTTCCGTTTTCACAATAGCCTTCTATGGGCTTCCACATATCACTTTGGAAATTCCTCAAAAACAGTCTTAGTGGAAGGCTTCTTGAGGGGAAAGCTGTAACTCTTTGAGATGAATTAACAGAACACAAAGCAGTTTCTCGGAAAGCTTCTTTTCATTTTTAAACTGAAGGTATTTCCTTTTTCACCATAATTCTCTCTGGGCTTCCAAATATCACTTTGCAAATTTCACAATTACAGTGTTAGCGAAAGGTGTCTGGAGGGGAAAGCTGTAACTCTTTGAGATGAATTAACAGAACACAAAGCAGTTTCTCGGAAAGCTTCTTTTCATTTTTTAACTGAAGATATTTCCTTTTTCACCATAGTTCTCTCTGGGCTTCCAAATATCACTTTGCAAATTCCACAAGAACAGTGTTAGCGAAAGGTGTCTGGAGGGGAAAGCTGTAACCCTGTGAGATGCATTAACAGAACACAAAGCAGTTTCTCAGAAATCTTCTTTCCAGTTTTTAACGGAAGATATTTCCTTTTTCACCTTAGCCCTCTATAGGTTTCCAAATATCGCTTTGCAAATTCCCCAAGAACAGTCTTAGCGAAAGGCTTCTTGAGGGGAAAGCTGTAACTTTGTGAGACGAATTAACAGAACACAAAGCAATTTCTCACAAAGCTTCTTTTCAGTTTTTATCTTACGATGTTTCCTTTTTCAACATAGCCCTCTATGGGTTTCCAAATATCACTTTGCAAATTCCACAAGAACAGTCTTAGTGAACGATTTCTTGAGGGGAAAGCTGTAACTCTGTGAGATAAACTAACACAACACAAAGCAGTTTCTCAGACAGCTTCTTTTCGGTTTTTATCTTAGGATATTTCCATTTTCACCATAGCCTTCTATGGGCTTCCAAATATCACTTTGCAAATTTCACAAGAACAGTGTAAGCGAAAGATTTCCTGAGGGGAAAGTTGTAACTCTGTGAGATGAATTAACAGAACACAAAGCAGTTTTTCAACAAGCTTCTTTTCAGTTTCTAACGGAAGATATTTCCTTTTTCAACATATTCTTCTATGGGCTTCCAAATATCGCTTTGCAAATTCAACAAGAACAGTCTTAGCGAAAGGGTTTTAGAGGGAAATGTTGTAACTATGTGAGATGAATTCACAGAACACAAAGCAGTTTCTCAGAAAGCTTCTTTTCAGTTTTTATCTTACGATATTTCCTTTTTCACCATAGCCCTCTATGGGCTTCCAAATCTCACTTTGCAAATTCCACAAGAACAGTCTTAGCGAAAGAATTATTGAGGGGAAAGCTGTAACTCTGTGAGGTGAATTAACAGAACAAAAGGGAGTTTCTCAGAAAGATTCTTTCCGCTTTTTAACTCAAGATATTTCCTTTTTCACCATAGTCCTCTATGGGCTTCCAAATATCACTTTGCACATTCGACAACAACAGCCTTAGCGAAAGGCTTCCTGAGGGAAATGTTGTAACTCTGTCAGATGAATTAACAGAACACAAAGCAGTTTCTCAGAAAGCGTCTTTCCAGTTTTTAACGGAAAATAATTCCTTTTTCACCATAGCCCTCTATGGGATTCTAAATATCACTTTCAAATTTGAGAAGAACAGTCTTAGTGAACGGCCTCTTGAGTGGAAATCTGTAACTCTCTGAGATGAATTATCAGAACACAAAGCAGTTTCTTTTCGGATTTAATCTTACTATTTTTCCTTTTTCAACATAGCCCTCTGTAGCCTTCCAAAAATCACTTTGCAAATTACACAAGAACAGTCTTTGTGAAAGACTTCTTGAAGGGAAAGCCGTAACTCCCTGAGATGAATTAACAGAACACAAAGCAGTTTCTCAGAAAGCTTCTTTTCAGTTTTTATCTTAGGATATTTCCTTTTTCAGCATAGCCCTCTATGAGCTTCCAAAAATATTTGCAAATTCCACAAGAACAGTCTTAGCGAAAGGATTCTCGATGGGAAAGCTGTAACTCTGTGAGATGAACTAACAGAACACAAAGCGGTTTCTCAGAAACCTTCTTTTCGTTTTTTATCTTAGGATATTTCCTTTTACAGCAAAGCCCACTATGGGCTTCCAAATATCACTTTGCAAATTCCAGAAGAACAGTCTTAGAGAAAGGCTTCTTGAGGGTAAAACTGTAACTCTGTAAGATGAATTAACATAACACAAAACATTTTCTCAGAAACCTACTTTTCAGTTTTTACCTTAGGATATTTCCTTTTTCACCATAGTCCTCTATGGGATTCCAAATATCACTTTGCAAATTCCACATGAACAGTCTTAGCGAAAGGCTTCTTGAGGGGAAAGCTGTAACTCTGTGAGATGAATTAAGAGAACACAAAGCAGTTTCCTAGAAAGATTCTTTCCAGTATTTAACGCAACATATTTCCATTTTCTCCGTAGCCCTGTATGGGCTTTCAACTATCACCTTGCAAATTCCACAGGAACAGTCTTAGTGAATGGCTTCTTGAGGGGAAAGCTGTAACTCTGTGAGATGAATTAAGAGGACACAATGCATTTTCTCAGAAAGCTTCTTTTCGGTTTTTATCTTAGGATATATCCTTTTTCGCCATAACCCTCTATGGGCTTCCAATATCGCATTGCAAATTCCACAAGAACAGGCTCAGTGAACGGCTGCTGGAGGGTAAACTGTAATTCTGTGAGATGAATTAACAGAACATAAAGCAGTTTCTCAGAAAGCTTCTTTGCAGTTTTTAACGGAGGATATTTCCTTTTTCACCATAGCCCTATATGGGCTTCCAAATATCACTTTGCAAGTTCTACAAGAACAATCTTAGCGAAAGGCTTCTGAGGGAAAAGCTGTAATTCTGTGAGATGAATTAACAGAACACAAAGCAGTTTCTCAGCAATCTTCTTTCCAGTTTTTAACGGTGGATATTTCCTTTTTAACCATAGCCCTCTAAGGGCTTCCAAATATCACTTTGCAAATTCCACAAGAACAGTCTTAGCGAGAGGGTTCTTGAGGGGAAAGCTGTAACTCGGTGAGATGTATTAACAGAACACACGGCAGTTTCTCAGAATGCTTCTTTCCAGTTTTTAACGGAAGATATTTTCATTTTCACCATAGCCTTCTATGAGCTTCCAAATATCACTTTGCAAATTTCACAAGAACAGTCTTGGTGAACGACTTCTTGAGGGGAAAGCTGTAACTCTGTGAGATAAACTAACACAACACAAAGCAGTTTCTCAGACAGTTTCTTTTCGGTTTTTATCTTAGGATATTTCCATTTTCACAATAGCCCTCTATGGGCTTCCAAATATCATTTTGCAAGTTTCACAAGAACAGTCTTAGTGAACGACTTCTTGAGGGGAAATCTCTAACTCTGTGAGATGAATTTACAGAACACAATGCAGTTTCACAGAAAGCTTCATTTCAGTTTTTATCTTAGGATGTTTTCTTTTTCACCATAGCCTTCAATGGGACTCCAAATATCACTTTGCAAATTCCACAAGAAAAGTCTTAGTGAACGGCTTCTTGAGGGGAAAGTTGTAACTCTGTGAGATGAATTAACAGAACACAAAGCAGTTTCTCAGAAAGCTTATTTCCAGTTTTTACCCGAAGATTTTTCCTTTTTCACCATAGCCCACTATGGGCTTCCAAATATCACTTTGCAAATTCCACAAGAACAGCCTTAGAGAAAGGTTTCTTGAGAGGAAAGCTGTAACTCGGTGAGATGTATGAACAGAACTCACGGCAGTTTCTCGGAAAGCTTCTTTCCAGTTTTTAACGGAAGATATTTCCTTTTTCACCATATCTCTGTAAGGGTTTCCAAATATCAGTTTGAAAATTTCACAAGAATAGTCCTAGTGAACGGCTTCTTGAGGGGAAAGCTGTAACTCTGTGAGATGAATTAAGAGAACACAAAGCAATTTCTCAGAAAGCTTCTATCCAATTTTTAACTGAAGATATTTCCTTTTTCACCATAGCCTTGTACGGGCTTCCAAATATCACTTTGCAAATTCCACAAGAACACTCTTAGCGAAAGGATTTTTTCAGGGAAAGCTGTAACTCTGTGAGATGAATTAACAGAACACAAAGCAGTTCCTCAGAAAGCTTCTTTCCAGTTTTTAACGGAAGATATTTCCGTTTTCCCCATATCTCTCTGGGATTCCAAATATCACGTTGCAAATTACACAAGAACAGTCTTAGGGAACGGCTTCTTGAGGGGAAAGCTGTCACACAGTGAGATGAATTAATAGAACACAAAGCAGTTTCACAGAAAGCTTCTTTCCAGTTTTTATCTGAGGACATTTCCTTTTTCACCGTAGTCCACTATGGGCTTCCAAATATCACTTTGCAAATTCCACAAGAACAGTCTTAGCGAAAGGCTTTTAGAGGGAAATGTTGTAACTCTGTCAGATGAATTAACAGAACACAAAGCAGTTTCTCAGAAAGCGTCTTTCCAGTTTTTAACGGAAAATAATTCCTTTTTCACCATAGCCCTCTATGGGATTCTAAATATCACTTTCAAATTTGAGAAGAACAGTCTTAGTGAACGGCCTCTTGAGTGGAAATCTGTAACTCTCTGAGATGAATTATCAGAACACAAAGCAGTTTCTCAAAAAGTTTCTTTTCGGATTTAATCTTACTATTTTTCCTTTTTCAACATAGCCCTCTGTGGCCTTCCAAATATCACTTTGCAAATTACACAAGAACAGTCTTTGTGAAAGACTTCTTGAAGGGAAAGCCGTAACTCCCTGAGATGAATTATCAGAACACAAAGCAGTTTCTCAGAAAGCTTCTTTTCAGTTTTTATCTTAGGATATTTCCTTTTTCAGCATAGCCCTCTATGAGCTTACAAAAATTTTTGCAAATTCCACAAGAACAGTCTTAGCGAAAGGATTCTCGATGGGAAAGCTGTAACTCTGTGAGATGAACTAACAGAACACAAAGCGGTTTCTCAGAAACCTTCTTTTCGTTTTTTATCTTAGGATATTTCCTTTTACAGCAAAGCCCACTATGGGCTTCCAAATATCACTTTGCAAATTCCAGAAGAACAGTCTTAGAGAAAGGCTTCTTGAGGGTAAAACTGTAACTCTGTAAGATGAATTAACATAACACAAAACATTTTCTCAGAAACCTACTTTTCAGTTTTTACCTTAGGATATTTCCTTTTTCACCATAGTCCTCTATGGGATTCCAAATATCACTTTGCAAATTCCACATGAACAGTCTTAGCGAAAGCCTTCTTGAGGGGAAAGCTGTAACTCTGTGAGATGAATTAAGAGAACACAAAGCAGTTTCCTAGAAAGATTCTTTCCAGTATTTAACGCAACATATTTCCATTTTCTCCGTAGCCCTGTATGGGCTTTCAACTATCACCTTGCAAATTCCACAGGAACAGTCTTAGTGAATGGCTTCTTGAGGGGAAAGCTGTAACTCTGTGAGATGAATTAAGAGGACACAATGCATTTTCTCAGAAAGCTTCTTTTCGGTTTTTATCTTAGGATATATCCTTTTTCGCCATAACCCTCTATGGGCTTCCAATATCGCATTGCAAATTCCACAAGAACAGGCTCAGTGAACGGCTGCTGGAGGGTAAACTGTAATTCTGTGAGATGAATTAACAGAACATAAAGCAGTTTCTCAGAAAGCTTCTTTTCGGTTTTTATCTTAGGATATATCCTTTTTCGCCATAACCCTCTATGGGCTTCCAATATCGCATTGCAAATTCCACAAGAACAGGCTCAGTGAACGGCTGCTGGAGGGTAAACTGTAATTCTGTGAGATGAATTAACAGAACATAAAGCAGTTTCTCAGAAAGCTTCTTTTCGGTTTTTATCTTAGGATATATCCTTTTTCGCCATAACCCTCTATGGGCTTCCAATATCGCATTGCAAATTCCACAAGAACAGGCTCAGTGAACGGCTGCTGGAGGGTAAACTGTAATTCTGTGAGATGAATTAACAGAACATAAAGCAGTTTCTCAGAAAGCTTCTTTGCAGTTTTTAACGGAGGATATTTCCTTTTTCACCATAGCCCTATATGGGCTTCCAAATATCACTTTGCAAGTTCTACAAGAACAATCTTAGCGAAAGGCTTCTGAGGGAAAAGCTGTAATTCTGTGAGATGAATTAACAGAACACAAAGCAGTTTCTCAGCAATCTTCTTTCCAGTTTTTAACGGTGGATATTTCCTTTTTAACCATAGCCCTCTAAGGGCTTCCAAATATCACTTTGCAAATTCCACAAGAACAGTCTTAGCGAGAGGGTTCTTGAGGGGAAAGCTGTAACTCGGTGAGATGTATTAACAGAACACACGGCAGTTTCTCAGAATGCTTCTTTCCAGTTTTTAACGGAAGATATTTTCATTTTCACCATAGCCTTCTATGAGCTTCCAAATATCACTTTGCAAATTTCACAAGAACAGTCTTGGTGAACGACTTCTTGAGGGGAAAGCTGTAACTCTGTGAGATAAACTAACACAACACAAAGCAGTTTCTCAGACAGTTTCTTTTCGGTTTTTATCTTAGGATATTTCCATTTTCACAATAGCCCTCTATGGGCTTCCAAATATCATTTTGCAAGTTTCACAAGAACAGTCTTAGTGAACGACTTCTTGAGGGGAAATCTCTAACTCTGTGAGATGAATTTACAGAACACAATGCAGTTTCACAGAAAGCTTCATTTCAGTTTTTATCTTGGGATGTTTTCTTTTTCACCATAGCCTTCAATGGGACTCCAAATATCACTTTGCAAATTCCACAAGAAAAGTCTTAGTGAACGGCTTCTTGAGGGGAAAGTTGTAACTCTGTGAGATGAATTAACAGAACACAAAGCAGTTTCTCAGAAAGCTTATTTCCAGTTTTTACCCGAAGATTTTTCCTTTTTCACCATAGCCCACTATGGGCTTCCAAATATCACTTTGCAAATTCCACAAGAACAGCCTTAGAGAAAGGTTTCTTGAGAGGAAAGCTGTAACTCGGTGAGATGTATGAACAGAACTCACGGCAGTTTCTCAGAAAGCTTCTTTCCAGTTTTTAACGGAAGATATTTCCTTTTTCACCATATCTCTGTAAGGGTTTCCAAATATCAGTTTGAAAATTTCACAAGAATAGTCCTAGTGAACGGCTTCTTGAGGGGAAAGCTGTAACTCTGTGAGATGAATTAAGAGAACACAAAGCAATTTCTCAGAAAGCTTCTATCCAATTTTTAACTGAAGATATTTCCTTTTTCACCATAGCCTTGTACGGGCTTCCAAATATCACTTTACATATTCCACAAGAACAGTCTTCGCGAAAGGCTTCTTGAGGGAAAAGATGTAAATCTGTGAGATGTATTAACAGAACACAAAACAGTTTCTCAGAAACCTTCTTTTCAGTTTCTGTCTTAGGATATTTCCTTTTTCACCATAGCCCTCTATGGCTTTATAAATATCACTTTGAATATTTCACAAGAATAGTCTTAGTGAACGACTTCTTGAGGGGAAAGCTGTAACTCTGTGATATGAACTAACAAAACAGAAAGAAGTTTCTCAGAAAGCTTCTTTTCGGTTTTTAACGGAAGATATTTCCTTTTTCAACATGGCCCTCTAAGGGCTTGCAAAAGGCTTCTGGAGAGGAAAGCTGTAACTCTGTGTGATAAATTAACAGAACACAAAGCAGTTTCTCAGAAATCTTCTTTCCAGTTTTTAACGGAAGAAATTTCCTTTATCACCTTAGAGCTATATGTGCTTCCAAACATGACTTTGCAGATTCCACAAGAACAGTCTTAGCGAAACGTTTCTTGAGGGGAAAGCTGTAACTCTGTGAGATGAATTAACAGAACACAAAGCAGTTTCTCAGAAAGTTTCTTTCAAGTTTTTAACTGAAGATATTTCCTTTTCACCACAGCACTCTATGGGCTTCCAAATATCACTTTGCAAATCCCACAAGAACAGTCTCAGCGAAGGGCTATTTGAGAGGAAAGCAGTATCTCGGTGAGATGTATAACCAGAACACACGGCAGTTTCTTAGAAAGCTTCTTTCCAGTTTTTAACGGAAGATATTTCTTTTTCACCATAACCCTCTATGGGATTCCAAATATCACTTTGGAAATAACAAAAAACAGTCTTACCGAAAGGCTTCTAGAGGGGAAACCTGTAACTCTGTGAGATGAATTAACAGAACACAAAGTAGTTTCTCAGAAATATTCCTTCCAGTTTTTAACGGAAGATATTTCCTTTTTCACCATAGCCTTCTATGGGCTTCAAAATATCACATTGCAAATTACACAAGAACAGGCTTACCGAAAGCCTTTTTGAGGGGAAAGCTGTAACTCTGTGAGATGAATTAACAGAACACAAAGCAGATTTTCAGAAAGCTTATTTTCAGATTCTATCTTAGGATAATTCCTTTTTCAAAATAGCCTTCTATGGGCTTCCAAATATCACTTTGCAAATTCCACAAGAACAGTCTTAGCGAAAGGCTTCTGGAGGAGAAGCTGTAACTCTGTGAGATGAATTAACAGAACAAATAGCAATTTCTCAGAAATCTTCTTTCCAGTTTTTAACGGAAGAAATTTCCTTTTTCACAATAGACCTCTATGGACTTCCAAATATCACTTTGCAAATCCCACAACAACAGTCTTAGCGAAAGTCTTCTTGAGGGGAAAGCTGTAACTCGGTGAGGTGCATTAAGAGAACACATGGCAGTTTCTCAGAAAGCTTATTTCCAGTTTTTAAGGGAATATATTTCCTTTTTCACCATAGCTCTCTAAGGGATTACAAATATCAGTTTGCAAATTTCACAAGAACAGTCTTAGTGAAGGGCTTCTTGAGGGGAAAGCTGTAACACAGTGAGATGAACTAACACAACACAAAGCAGTTTCTCTGACAGCTTCTTTTCGGTTTTTATCTTAGGGTATTTCCATTTTCAAAATAGCCCTCTATGGGCTTCCAAGTATCACATTGCAAATTCCACAAGAACATTTTTATAGAAAGGCTTCTTGAGGGTAGAGCTGTAACTCGGTGAGATGTATTAACAGAACACACGGCAGTTTCTTAGAAAGCTTCTTTCCAGTTCTTAACGGAAGTTATTACCCTTTTCACCATAGCCCTCCATGGGCTTCCAAATATCACTTTGCAAATTCCACTAGAACAGTCTTAGCGAAAGGCTTCTGGAGGGGAAATCTGTAACTCTGTGAGATGAATTAACAGAATAAAAAGCAGTTTCTCACAAATCTTCTTTCCAGTTTTTAACGGAAGATGTTTCGTTTTTCACCATAGTCCTCTATGGGCTTCCAAATATCACTTTGAAAATTCCACAAGAACAGTCTTAGCGAAAGGTTTCTTGAGGGGGAAGCTGTAACTCTGTGAGATGAATTAACAGAACACAAAGCAGTCTCTCAGAAAGCTTCTTTCCAGTATTTAACTGAAGATAATTCCTTTTTCACTATAGCCCTCTATGGGCTTCCAAATATCACTTTGGAAATCCCACAAGAACAGTCTTAGCGAAAGGCTTCTTGAGAGGAAAGCTGTAACTCGGTCATATGTACTAACAGAACACACCGCATTTTCTCAGAATGGTTCTTTCCAGTTTTTAACGGAAGATATTTCCTTTTTCACCATAGTCCACTATGGGTATCCAAATATCACTTTCCAAATTTCACAAAACTGTCTTAGTGAACGTCTTCTTGAGAGGAAATCTGTAGCTCTGTGCGATGAACTAAGAGAACACAAAGCAGTTTTTTAGACAGCTTCTTTTCGGTTAGTATCTTAGGATATTTCCGTTTTCACAATAGCCTTCTATGGGCTTCCACATATCACTTTGGAAATTCCTCAAAAACAGTCTTAGTGGAAGGCTTCTTGAGGGGAAAGCTGTAACTCTATGAGATGAATTAACAGAACACAAAGCAGTTTCTCGGAAAGCTTGTTTTCATTTTTAAACTGAAGGTATTTCCTTTTTCACCATAATTCTCTCTGGGCTTCCAAATATCACTTTGCAAATTTCACAATTACAGTGTTAGCGAAAGGTGTCTGGAGGGGAAAGCTGTAACTCTTTGAGATGAATTAACAGAACACAAAGCAGTTTCTCGGAAAGCTTCTTTTCATTTTTTAACTGAAGATATTTCCTTTTTCACCATAGTTCTCTCTGGGCTTCCAAATATCACTTTGTAAATTCCACAAGAACAGTGTTAGCGAAAGGTGTCTGGAGGGGAAAGCTGTAACCCTGTGAGATGCATTAACAGAACACAAAGCAGTTTCTCAGAAATCTTCTTTCCAGTTTTTAACGGAAGATATTTCCTTTTTCACATTAGCCCTCTATAGGTTTCCAAATATCGCTTTGCAAATTCCCCAAGAACAGTCTTAGCGAAAGGCTTCTTGAGGGGAAAGCTGTAACTTTGTGAGACGAATTAACAGAACACAAAGCAATTTCTCACAAAGCTTCTTTTCAGTTTTTATCTTACGATGTTTCCTTTTTCAACATAGCCCTCTATGGGTTTCCAAATATCACTTTGCAAATTCCACAAGAACAGTCTTAGTGAACGATTTCTTGAGGGGAAAGCTGTAACTCTGTGAGATAAACTAACACAACACAGAGCAGTTTCTCAGACAGCTTCTTTTCGGTTTTTATCTTAGGATATTTCCATTTTCACCATAGCCTTCTATGGGCTTCCAAATATCGCTTTGCAAATTCCACAAGAAAAGTCTTAGTGAACGACTTCTTGAGGGGAAAGCTGTAACTCTGTGAGATAAACTAACACAACACAAAGCAGTTTCTCAGAAAGCTTCTTTCCAGTTTTTAACGGAGGATATTTCCTATTATTCCATAGCCCTCTGTGGGATTCCAAATATCACTTTGCAAATTTCACAAGAACAGTGTAAGCGAAAGATTTCCTGAGGGGAAAGTTGTAACTCTGTGAGATGAATTAACAGAACACAAAGCAGTTTTTCAACAAGCTTATTTTCAGTTTCTAACGGAAGATATTTCCTTTTTCAACATATTCTTCTATGGGCTTCCAAATATCGCTTTGCAAATTCAACAAGAACAGTCTTAGCGAAAGGGTTTTAGAGGGAAATGTTGTAACTATGTGAGATGAATTCACAGAACACAAAGCAGTTTCTCAGAAAGCTTCTTTTCAGTTTTTATCTTACGATATTTCCTTTTTCACCATAGCCCTCTATGGGCTTCCAAATCTCACTTTGCAAATTCCACAAGAACAGTCTTAGCGAAAGAATTATTGAGGGGAAAGCTGTAACTCTGTGAGGTGAATTAACAGAACAAAAGGGAGTTTCTCAGAAAGATTCTTTCCGCTTTTTAACTCAAGATATTTCCTTTTTCACCATAGTCCTCTATGGGCTTCCAAATATCACTTTGCACATTCGACAACAACAGCCTTAGCGAAAGGCTTCCTGAGGGAAATGTTGTAACTCTGTCAGATGAATTAACAGAACACAAAGCAGTTTCTCAGAAAGCGTCTTTCCAGTTTTTAACGGAAAATAATTCCTTTTTCACCATAGCCCTCTATGGGATTCTAAATATCACTTTCAAATTTGAGAAGAACAGTCTTAGTGAACGGCCTCTTGAGTGGAAATCTGTAACTCTCTGAGATGAATTATCAGAACACAAAGCAGTTTCTTTTCGGATTTAATCTTACTATTTTTCCTTTTTCAACATAGCCCTCTGTAGCCTTCCAAAAATCACTTTGCAAATTACACAAGAACAGTCTTTGTGAAAGACTTCTTGAAGGGAAAGCCGTAACTCCCTGAGATGAATTAACAGAACACAAAGCAGTTTCTCAGAAAGCTTCTTTTCAGTTTTTATCTTAGGATATTTCCTTTTTCAGCATAGCCCTCTATGAGCTTCCAAAAATATTTGCAAATTCCACAAGAACAGTCTTAGCGAAAGGATTCTCGATGGGAAAGCTGTAACTCTGTGAGATGAACTAACAGAACACAAAGCGGTTTCTCAGAAACCTTCTTTTCGTTTTTTATCTTAGGATATTTCCTTTTACAGCAAAGCCCACTATGGGCTTCCAAATATCACTTTGCAAATTCCAGAAGAACAGTCTTAGAGAAAGGCTTCTTGAGGGTAAAACTGTAACTCTGTAAGATGAATTAACATAACACAAAACATTTTCTCAGAAACCTACTTTTCAGTTTTTACCTTAGGATATTTCCTTTTTCACCATAGTCCTCTATGGGATTCCAAATATCACTTTGCAAATTCCACATGAACAGTCTTAGCGAAAGCCTTCTTGAGGGGAAAGCTGTAACTCTGTGAGATGAATTAAGAGAACACAAAGCAGTTTCCTAGAAAGATTCTTTCCAGTATTTAACGCAACATATTTCCATTTTCTCCGTAGCCCTGTATGGGCTTTCAACTATCACCTTGCAAATTCCACAGGAACAGTCTTAGTGAATGGCTTCTTGAGGGGAAAGCTGTAACTCTGTGAGATGAATTAAGAGGACACAATGCATTTTCTCAGAAAGCTTCTTTTCGGTTTTTATCTTAGGATATATCCTTTTTCGCCATAACCCTCTATGGGCTTCCAATATCGCATTGCAAATTCCACAAGAACAGGCTCAGTGAACGGCTGCTGGAGGGTAAACTGTAATTCTGTGAGATGAATTAACAGAACATAAAGCAGTTTCTCAGAAAGCTTCTTTGCAGTTTTTAACGGAGGATATTTCCTTTTTCACCATAGCCCTATATGGGCTTCCAAATATCACTTTGCAAGTTCTACAAGAACAATCTTAGCGAAAGGCTTCTGAGGGAAAAGCTGTAATTCTGTGAGATGAATTAACAGAACACAAAGCAGTTTCTCAGCAATCTTCTTTCCAGTTTTTAACGGTGGATATTTCCTTTTTAACCATAGCCCTCTAAGGGCTTCCAAATATCACTTTGCAAATTCCACAAGAACAGTCTTAGCGAGAGGGTTCTTGAGGGGAAAGCTGTAACTCGGTGAGATGTATTAACAGAACACACGGCAGTTTCTCAGAATGCTTCTTTCCAGTTTTTAACGGAAGATATTTTCATTTTCACCATAGCCTTCTATGAGCTTCCAAATATCACTTTGCAAATTTCACAAGAACAGTCTTGGTGAACGACTTCTTGAGGGGAAAGCTGTAACTCTGTGAGATAAACTAACACAACACAAAGCAGTTTCTCAGACAGTTTCTTTTCGGTTTTTATCTTAGGATATTTCCATTTTCACAATAGCCCTCTATGGGCTTCCAAATATCATTTTGCAAGTTTCACAAGAACAGTCTTAGTGAACGACTTCTTGAGGGGAAATCTCTAACTCTGTGAGATGAATTTACAGAACACAATGCAGTTTCACAGAAAGCTTCATTTCAGTTTTTATCTTAGGATGTTTTCTTTTTCACCATAGCCTTCAATGGGACTCCAAATATCACTTTGCAAATTCCACAAGAAAAGTCTTAGTGAACGGCTTCTTGAGGGGAAAGTTGTAACTCTGTGAGATGAATTAACAGAACACAAAGCAGTTTCTCAGAAAGCTTATTTCCAGTTTTTACCCGAAGATTTTTCCTTTTTCACCATAGCCCACTATGGGCTTCCAAATATCACTTTGCAAATTCCACAAGAACAGCCTTAGAGAAAGGTTTCTTGAGAGGAAAGCTGTAACTCGGTGAGATGTATGAACAGAACTCACGGCAGTTTCTCGGAAAGCTTCTTTCCAGTTTTTAACGGAAGATATTTCCTTTTTCACCATATCTCTGTAAGGGTTTCCAAATATCAGTTTGAAAATTTCACAAGAATAGTCCTAGTGAACGGCTTCTTGAGGGGAAAGCTGTAACTCTGTGAGATGAATTAAGAGAACACAAAGCAATTTCTCAGAAAGCTTCTATCCAATTTTTAACTGAAGATATTTCCTTTTTCACCATAGCCTTGTACGGGCTTCCAAATATCACTTTGCAAATTCCACAAGAACACTCTTAGCGAAAGGATTTTTTCAGGGAAAGCTGTAACTCTGTGAGATGAATTAACAGAACACAAAGCAGTTCCTCAGAAAGCTTCTTTCCAGTTTTTAACGGAAGATATTTCCGTTTTCCCCATATCTCTCTGGGATTCCAAATATCACGTTGCAAATTACACAAGAACAGTCTTAGGGAACGGCTTCTTGAGGGGAAAGCTGTCACACAGTGAGATGAATTAATAGAACACAAAGCAGTTTCACAGAAAGCTTCTTTCCAGTTTTTATCTGAGGACATTTCCTTTTTCACCGTAGTCCACTATGGGCTTCCAAATATCACTTTGCAAATTCCACAAGAACAGTCTTAGCGAAAGGCTTTTAGAGGGAAATGTTGTAACTCTGTCAGATGAATTAACAGAACACAAAGCAGTTTCTCAGAAAGCGTCTTTCCAGTTTTTAACGGAAAATAATTCCTTTTTCACCATAGCCCTCTATGGGATTCTAAATATCACTTTCAAATTTGAGAAGAACAGTCTTAGTGAACGGCCTCTTGAGTGGAAATCTGTAACTCTCTGAGATGAATTATCAGAACACAAAGCAGTTTCTCAAAAAGTTTCTTTTCGGATTTAATCTTACTATTTTTCCTTTTTCAACATAGCCCTCTGTGGCCTTCCAAATATCACTTTGCAAATTACACAAGAACAGTCTTTGTGAAAGACTTCTTGAAGGGAAAGCCGTAACTCCCTGAGATGAATTATCAGAACACAAAGCAGTTTCTCAGAAAGCTTCTTTTCAGTTTTTATCTTAGGATATTTCCTTTTTCAGCATAGCCCTCTATGAGCTTACAAAAATTTTTGCAAATTCCACAAGAACAGTCTTAGCGAAAGGATTCTCGATGGGAAAGCTGTAACTCTGTGAGATGAACTAACAGAACACAAAGCGGTTTCTCAGAAACCTTCTTTTCGTTTTTTATCTTAGGATATTTCCTTTTACAGCAAAGCCCACTATGGGCTTCCAAATATCACTTTGCAAATTCCAGAAGAACAGTCTTAGAGAAAGGCTTCTTGAGGGTAAAACTGTAACTCTGTAAGATGAATTAACATAACACAAAACATTTTCTCAGAAACCTACTTTTCAGTTTTTACCTTAGGATATTTCCTTTTTCACCATAGTCCTCTATGGGATTCCAAATATCACTTTGCAAATTCCACATGAACAGTCTTAGCGAAAGGCTTCTTGAGGGGAAAGCTGTAACTCTGTGAGATGAATTAAGAGAACACAAAGCAGTTTCCTAGAAAGATTCTTTCCAGTATTTAACGCAACATATTTCCATTTTCTCCGTAGCCCTGTATGGGCTTTCAACTATCACCTTGCAAATTCCACAGGAACAGTCTTAGTGAATGGCTTCTTGAGGGGAAAGCTGTAACTCTGTGAGATGAATTAAGAGGACACAATGCATTTTCTCAGAAAGCTTCTTTTCGGTTTTTATCTTAGGATATATCCTTTTTCGCCATAACCCTCTATGGGCTTCCAATATCGCATTGCAAATTCCACAAGAACAGGCTCAGTGAACGGCTGCTGGAGGGTAAACTGTAATTCTGTGAGATGAATTAACAGAACATAAAGCAGTTTCTCAGAAAGCTTCTTTGCAGTTTTTAACGGAGGATATTTCCTTTTTCACCATAGCCCTATATGGGCTTCCAAATATCACTTTGCAAGTTCTACAAGAACAATCTTAGCGAAAGGCTTCTGAGGGAAAAGCTGTAATTCTGTGAGATGAATTAACAGAACACAAAGCAGTTTCTCAGCAATCTTCTTTCCAGTTTTTAACGGTGGATATTTCCTTTTTAACCATAGCCCTCTAAGGGCTTCCAAATATCACTTTGCAAATTCCACAAGAACAGTCTTAGCGAGAGGGTTCTTGAGGGGAAAGCTGTAACTCGGTGAGATGTATTAACAGAACACACGGCAGTTTCTCAGAATGCTTCTTTCCAGTTTTTAACGGAAGATATTTTCATTTTCACCATAGCCTTCTATGAGCTTCCAAATATCACTTTGCAAATTTCACAAGAACAGTCTTGGTGAACGACTTCTTGAGGGGAAAGCTGTAACTCTGTGAGATAAACTAACACAACACAAAGCAGTTTCTCAGACAGTTTCTTTTCGGTTTTTATCTTAGGATATTTCCATTTTCACAATAGCCCTCTATGGGCTCCCAAATATCATTTTGCAAGTTTCACAAGAACAGTCTTAGTGAACGACTTCTTGAGGGGAAATCTCTAACTCTGTGAGATGAATTTACAGAACACAATGCAGTTTCACAGAAAGCTTCATTTCAGTTTTTATCTTAGGATGTTTTCTTTTTCACCATAGCCTTCAATGGGACTCCAAATATCACTTTGCAAATTCCACAAGAAAAGTCTTAGTGAACGGCTTCTTGAGGGGAAAGTTGTAACTCTGTGAGATGAATTAACAGAACACAAAGCAGTTTCTCAGAAAGCTTATTTCCAGTTTTTACCCGAAGATTTTTCCTTTTTCACCATAGCCCACTATGGGCTTCCAAATATCACTTTGCAAATTCCACAAGAACAGCCTTAGAGAAAGGTTTCTTGAGAGGAAAGCTGTAACTCGGTGAGATGTATGAACAGAACTCACGGCAGTTTCTCGGAAAGCTTCTTTCCAGTTTTTAACGGAAGATATTTCCTTTTTCACCATATCTCTGTAAGGGTTTCCAAATATCAGTTTGAAAATTTCACAGGAATAGTCCTAGTGAACGGCTTCTTGAGGGTAAAGCTGTAACTCTGTGAGATGAATTAAGAGAACACAAAGCAATTTCTCAGAAAGCTTCTATCCAATTTTTAACTGAAGATATTTCCTTTTTCACCATAGCCTTGTACGGGCTTCCAAATATCACTTTACATATTCCACAAGAACAGTCTTCGCGAAAGGCTTCTTGAGGGAAAAGATGTAAATCTGTGAGATGTATTAACAGAACACAAAACAGTTTCTCAGAAACCTTCTTTTCAGTTTCTGTCTTAGGATATTTCCTTTTTCACCATAGCCCTCTATGGCTTTATAAATATCACTTTGAATATTTCACAAGAATAGTCTTAGTGAACGACTTCTTGAGGGGAAAGCTGTAACTCTGTGATATGAACTAACAAAACAGAAAGAAGTTTCTCAGAAAGCTTCTTTTCGGTTTTTAACGGAAGATATTTCCTTTTTCAACATGGCCCTCTAAGGGCTTGCAAAAGGCTTCTGGAGAGGAAAGCTGTAACTCTGTGTGATAAATTAACAGAACACAAAGCAGTTTCTCAGAAATCTTCTTTCCAGTTTTTAACGGAAGAAATTTCCTTTATCACCTTAGAGCTATATGTGCTTCCAAACATGACTTTGCAGATTCCACAAGAACAGTCTTAGCGAAACGTTTCTTGAGGGGAAAGCTGTAACTCTGTGAGATGAATTAACAGAACACAAAGCAGTTTCTCAGAAAGTTTCTTTCAAGTTTTTAACTGAAGATATTTCCTTTTCACCACAGCACTCTATGGGCTTCCAAATATCACTTTGCAAATCCCACAAGAACAGTCTCAGCGAAGGGCTATTTGAGAGGAAAGCAGTATCTCGGTGAGATGTATAACCAGAACACACGGCAGTTTCTTAGAAAGCTTCTTTCCAGTTTTTAACGGAAGATATTTCTTTTTCACCATAACCCTCTATGGGATTCCAAATATCACTTTGGAAATAACAAAAAACAGTCTTACCGAAAGGCTTCTAGAGGGGAAACCTGTAACTCTGTGAGATGAATTAACAGAACACAAAGTAGTTTCTCAGAAATATTCCTTCCAGTTTTTAACGGAAGATATTTCCTTTTTCACCATAGCCTTCTATGGGCTTCAAAATATCACATTGCAAATTACACAAGAACAGGCTTACCGAAAGCCTTTTTGAGGGGAAAGCTGTAACTCTGTGAGATGAATTAACAGAACACAAAGCAGATTTTCAGAAAGCTTATTTTCAGATTCTATCTTAGGATAATTCCTTTTTCAAAATAGCCTTCTATGGGCTTCCAAATATCACTTTGCAAATTCCACAAGAACAGTCTTAGCGAAAGGCTTCTGGAGGAGAAGCTGTAACTCTGTGAGATGAATTAACAGAACAAATAGCAATTTCTCAGAAATCTTCTTTCCAGTTTTTAACGGAAGAAATTTCCTTTTTCACAATAGACCTCTATGGACTTCCAAATATCACTTTGCAAATCCCACAACAACAGTCTTAGCGAAAGTCTTCTTGAGGGGAAAGCTGTAACTCGGTGAGGTGCATTAAGAGAACACATGGCAGTTTCTCAGAAAGCTTATTTCCAGTTTTTAAGGGAATATATTTCCTTTTTCACCATAGCTCTCTAAGGGATTACAAATATCAGTTTGCAAATTTCACAAGAACAGTCTTAGTGAAGGGCTTCTTGTGGGGAAAGCTGTAACACAGTGAGATGAACTAACACAACACAAAGCAGTTTCTCTGACAGCTTCTTTTCGGTTTTTATCTTAGGGTATTTCCATTTTCAAAATAGCCCTCTATGGGCTTCCAAGTATCACATTGCAAATTCCACAAGAACATTTTTATAGAAAGGCTTCTTGAGGGTAGAGCTGTAACTCGGTGAGATGTATTAACAGAACACACGGCAGTTTCTTAGAAAGCTTCTTTCCAGTTCTTAACGGAAGTTATTACCCTTTTCACCATAGCCCTCCATGGGCTTCCAAATATCACTTTGCAAATTCCACTAGAACAGTCTTAGCGAAAGGCTTCTGGAGGGGAAATCTGTAACTCTGTGAGATGAATTAACAGAATAAAAAGCAGTTTCTCACAAATCTTCTTTCCAGTTTTTAACGGAAGATGTTTCGTTTTTCACCATAGTCCTCTATGGGCTTCCAAATATCACTTTGAAAATTCCACAAGAACAGTCTTAGCGAAAGGTTTCTTGAGGGGGAAGCTGTAACTCTGTGAGATGAATTAACAGAACACAAAGCAGTCTCTCAGAAAGCTTCTTTCCAGTATTTAACTGAAGATAATTCCTTTTTCACTATAGCCCTCTATGGGCTTCCAAATATCACTTTGGAAATCCCACAAGAACAGTCTTAGCGAAAGGCTTCTTGAGAGGAAAGCTGTAACTCGGTCATATGTACTAACAGAACACACCGCATTTTCTCAGAATGGTTCTTTCCAGTTTTTAACGGAAGATATTTCCTTTTTCACCATAGTCCACTATGGGTATCCAAATATCACTTTCCAAATTTCACAAAACTGTCTTAGTGAACGTCTTCTTGAGAGGAAATCTGTAGCTCTGTGCGATGAACTAACAGAACACAAAGCAGTTTTTTAGACAGCTTCTTTTCGGTTAGTATCTTAGGATATTTCCGTTTTCACAATAGCCTTCTATGGGCTTCCACATATCACTTTGGAAATTCCTCAAAAACAGTCTTAGTGGAAGGCTTCTTGAGGGGAAAGCTGTAACTCTTTGAGATGAATTAACAGAACACAAAGCAGTTTCTCGGAAAGCTTCTTTTCATTTTTTAACTGAAGATATTTCCTTTTTCACCATAGTTCTCTCTGGGCTTCCAAATATCACTTTGCAAATTCCACAAGAACAGTGTTAGCGAAAGGTGTCTGGAGGGGAAAGCTGTAACCCTGTGAGATGCATTAACAGAACACAAAGCAGTTTCTCAGAAATCTTCTTTCCAGTTTTTAACGGAAGATATTTCCTTTTTCACCTTAGCCCTCTATAGGTTTCCAAATATCGCTTTGCAAATTCCCCAAGAACAGTCTTAGCGAAAGGCTTCTTGAGGGGAAAGCTGTAACTTTGTGAGACGAATTAACAGAACACAAAGCAATTTCTCACAAAGCTTCTTTTCAGTTTTTATCTTACGATGTTTCCTTTTTCAACATAGCCCTCTATGGGTTTCCAAATATCACTTTGCAAATTCCACAAGAACAGTCTTAGTGAACGATTTCTTGAGGGGAAAGCTGTAACTCTGTGAGATAAACTAACACAACACAGAGCAGTTTCTCAGACAGCTTCTTTTCGGTTTTTATCTTAGGATATTTCCATTTTCACCATAGCCTTCTATGGGCTTCCAAATATCGCTTTGCAAATTCCACAAGAAAAGTCTTAGTGAACGACTTCTTGAGGGGAAAGCTGTAACTCTGTGAGATAAACTAACACAACACAAAGCAGTTTCTCAGAAAGCTTCTTTCCAGTTTTTAACGGAGGATATTTCCTATTATTCCATAGCCCTCTGTGGGATTCCAAATATCACTTTGCAAATTTCACAAGAACAGTGTAAGCGAAAGATTTCCTGAGGGGAAAGTTGTAACTCTGTGAGATGAATTAACAGAACACAAAGCAGTTTTTCAACAAGCTTATTTTCAGTTTCTAACGGAAGATACTTCCTTTTTCAACATATTCTTCTATGGGCTTCCAAATATCGCTTTGCAAATTCAACAAGAACAGTCTTAGCGAAAGGGTTTTAGAGGGAAATGTTGTAACTATGTGAGATGAATTCACAGAACACAAAGCAGTTTCTCAGAAAGCTTCTTTTCAGTTTTTATCTTACGATATTTCCTTTTTCACCATAGCCCTCTATGGGCTTCGAAATCTCACTTTGCAAATTCCACAAGAACAGTCTTAGCGAAAGAATTATTGAGGGGAAAGCTGTAACTCTGTGAGGTGAATTAACAGAACAAAAGGGAGTTTCTCAGAAAGATTCTTTCCGCTTTTTAACTCAAGATATTTCCTTTTTCACCATAGTCCTCTATGGGCTTCCAAATATCACTTTGCACATTCGACAACAACAGCCTTAGCGAAAGGCTTCCTGAGGGAAATGTTGTAACTCTGTCAGATGAATTAACAGAACACAAAGCAGTTTCTCAGAAAGCGTCTTTCCAGTTTTTAACGGAAAATAATTCCTTTTTCACCATAGCCCTCTATGGGATTCTAAATATCACTTTCAAATTTGAGAAGAACAGTCTTAGTGAACGGCCTCTTGAGTGGAAATCTGTAACTCTCTGAGATGAATTATCAGAACACAAAGCAGTTTCTTTTCGGATTTAATCTTACTATTTTTCCTTTTTCAACATAGCCCTCTGTAGCCTTCCAAAAATCACTTTGCAAATTACACAAGAACAGTCTTTGTGAAAGACTTCTTGAAGGGAAAGCCGTAACTCCCTGAGATGAATTAACAGAACACAAAGCAGTTTCTCAGAAAGCTTCTTTTCAGTTTTTATCTTAGGATATTTCCTTTTTCAGCATAGCCCTCTATGAGCTTCCAAAAATATTTGCAAATTCCACAAGAACAGTCTTAGCGAAAGGATTCTCGATGGGAAAGCTGTAACTCTGTGAGATGAACTAACAGAACACAAAGCGGTTTCTCAGAAACCTTCTTTTCGTTTTTTATCTTAGGATATTTCCTTTTACAGCAAAGCCCACTATGGGCTTCCAAATATCACTTTGCAAATTCCAGAAGAACAGTCTTAGAGAAAGGCTTCTTGAGGGTAAAACTGTAACTCTGTAAGATGAATTAACATAACACAAAACATTTTCTCAGAAACCTACTTTTCAGTTTTTACCTTAGGATATTTCCTTTTTCACCATAGTCCTCTATGGGATTCCAAATATCACTTTGCAAATTCCACATGAACAGTCTTAGCGAAAGGCTTCTTGAGGGGAAAGCTGTAACTCCGTGAGATGAATTAAGAGAACACAAAGCAGTTTCCTAGAAAGATTCTTTCCAGTATTTAACGCAACATATTTCCATTTTCTCCATAGCCCTGTATGGGCTTTCAACTATCACCTTGCAAATTCCACAGGAACAGTCTTAGTGAATGGCTTCTTGAGGGGAAAGCTGTAACTCTGTGAGATGAATTAAGAGGACACAATGCATTTTCTCAGAAAGCTTCTTTTCGGTTTTATCTTAGGATATATCCTTTTTTGCCATAACCCTCTATGGGCTTCCAATATCGCATTGCAAATTCCACAAGAACAGGCTCAGTGAACGGCTGCTGGAGGGTAAACTGTAATTCTGTGAGATGAATTAACAGAACATAAAGCAGTTTCTCAGAAAGCTTCTTTGCAGTTTTTAACGGAGGATATTTCCTTTTTCACCGTAGCCCTATATGGGCTTCCAAATATCACTTTGCAAGTTCTACAAGAACAATCTTAGCGAAAGGCTTCTGAGGGAAAAGCTGTAATTCTGTGAGATGAATTAACAGAACACAAAGCAGTTTCTCAGCAATCTTCTTTCCAGTTTTTAACGGTGGATATTTCCTTTTTAACCATAGCCCTCTAAGGGCTTCCAAATATCACTTTGCAAATTCCACAAGAACAGTCTTAGCGAGAGGGTTCTTGAGGGGAAAGCTGTAACTCGGTGAGATGTATTAACAGAACACAGGGCAGTTTCTCAGAATGCTTCTTTCCAGTTTTTAACGGAAGATATTTTCATTTTCACCATAGCCTTCTATGAGCTTCCAAATATCACTTTGCAAATTTCACAAGAACAGTCTTGGTGAACGACTTCTTGAGGGGAAAGCTGTAACTCTGTGAGATAAACTAACACAACACAAAGCAGTTTCTCAGACAGTTTCTTTTCGGTTTTTATCTTAGGATATTTCCATTTTCACAATAGCCCTCTATGGGCTTCCAAATATCATTTTGCAAGTTTCACAAGAACAGTCTTAGTGAACGACTTCTTGAGGGGAAATCTCTAACTCTGTGAGATGAATTTACAGAACACAATGCAGTTTCACAGAAAGCTTCATTTCAGTTTTTATCTTAGGATGTTTTCTTTTTCACCATAGCCTTCAATGGGACTCCAAATATCACTTTGCAAATTCCACAAGAAAAGTCTTAGTGAACGGCTTCTTGAGGGGAAAGTTGTAACTCTGTGAGATGAATTAACAGAACACAAAGCAGTTTCTCAGAAAGCTTATTTCCAGTTTTTACCCGAAGATTTTTCCTTTTTCACCATAGCCCACTATGGGCTTCCAAATATCACTTTGCAAATTCCACAAGAACAGCCTTAGAGAAAGGTTTCTTGAGAGGAAAGCTGTAACTCGGTGAGATGTATGAACAGAACTCACGGCAGTTTCTCGGAAAGCTTCTTTCCAGTTTTTAACGGAAGATATTTCCTTTTTCACCATATCTCTGTAAGGGTTTCCAAATATCAGTTTGAAAATTTCACAAGAATAGTCCTAGTGAACGGCTTCTTGAGGGGAAAGCTGTAACTCTGTGAGATGAATTAAGAGAACACAAAGCAATTTCTCAGAAAGCTTCTATCCAATTTTTAACTGAAGATATTTCCTTTTTCACCATAGCCTTGTACGGGCTTCCAAATATCACTTTGCAAATTCCACAAGAACACTCTTAGCGAAAGGATTTTTTCAGGGAAAGCTGTAACTCTGTGAGATGAATTAACAGAACACAAAGCAGTTCCTCAGAAAGCTTCTTTCCAGTTTTTAACGGAAGATATTTCCGTTTTCCCCATATCTCTCTGGGATTCCAAATATCACGTTGCAAATTACACAAGAACAGTCTTAGGGAACGGCTTCTTGAGGGGAAAGCTGTCACACAGTGAGATGAATTAATAGAACACAAAGCAGTTTCACAGAAAGCTTCTTTCCAGTTTTTATCTGAGGACATTTCCTTTTTCACCGTAGTCCACTATGGGCTTCCAAATATCACTTTGCAAATTCCACAAGAACAGTCTTAGCGAAAGGCTTTTAGAGGGAAATGTTGTAACTCTGTCAGATGAATTAACAGAACACAAAGCAGTTTCTCAGAAAGCGTCTTTCCAGTTTTTAACGGAAAATAATTCCTTTTTCACCATAGCCCTCTATGGGATTCTAAATATCACTTTCAAATTTGAGAAGAACAGTCTTAGTGAACGGCCTCTTGAGTGGAAATCTGTAACTCTCTGAGATGAATTATCAGAACACAAAGCAGTTTCTCAAAAAGTTTCTTTTCGGATTTAATCTTACTATTTTTCCTTTTTCAACATAGCCCTCTGTGGCCTTCCAAATATCACTTTGCAAATTACACAAGAACAGTCTTTGTGAAAGACTTCTTGAAGGGAAAGCCGTAACTCCCTGAGATGAATTATCAGAACACAAAGCAGTTTCTCAGAAAGCTTCTTTTCAGTTTTTATCTTAGGATATTTCCTTTTTCAGCATAGCCCTCTATGAGCTTACAAAAATTTTTGCAAATTCCACAAGAACAGTCTTAGCGAAAGGATTCTCGATGGGAAAGCTGTAACTCTGTGAGATGAACTAACAGAACACAAAGCGGTTTCTCAGAAACCTTCTTTTCGTTTTTTATCTTAGGATATTTCCTTTTACAGCAAAGCCCACTATGGGCTTCCAAATATCACTTTGCAAATTCCAGAAGAACAGTCTTAGAGAAAGGCTTCTTGAGGGTAAAACTGTAACTCTGTAAGATGAATTAACATAACACAAAACATTTTCTCAGAAACCTACTTTTCAGTTTTTACCTTAGGATATTTCCTTTTTCACCATAGTCCTCTATGGGATTCCAAATATCACTTTGCAAATTCCACATGAACAGTCTTAGCGAAAGGCTTCTTGAGGGGAAAGCTGTAACTCTGTGAGATGAATTAAGAGAACACAAAGCAGTTTCCTAGAAAGATTCTTTCCAGTATTTAACGCAACATATTTCCATTTTCTCCGTAGCCCTGTATGGGCTTTCAACTATCACCTTGCAAATTCCACAGGAACAGTCTTAGTGAATGGCTTCTTGAGGGGAAAGCTGTAACTCTGTGAGATGAATTAAGAGGACACAATGCATTTTCTCAGAAAGCTTCTTTTCGGTTTTTATCTTAGGATATATCCTTTTTCGCCATAACCCTCTATGGGCTTCCAATATCGCATTGCAAATTCCACAAGAACAGGCTCAGTGAACGGCTGCTGGAGGGTAAACTGTAATTCTGTGAGATGAATTAACAGAACATAAAGCAGTTTCTCAGAAAGCTTCTTTTCGGTTTTTATCTTAGGATATATCCTTTTTCGCCATAACCCTCTATGGGCTTCCAATATCGCATTGCAAATTCCACAAGAACAGGCTCAGTGAACGGCTGCTGGAGGGTAAACTGTAATTCTGTGAGATGAATTAACAGAACATAAAGCAGTTTCTCAGAAAGCTTCTTTTCGGTTTTTATCTTAGGATATATCCTTTTTCACCATAACCCTCTATGGGCTTCCAATATCGCATTGCAAATTCCACAAGAACAGGCTCAGTGAACGGCTGCTGGAGGGTAAACTGTAATTCTGTGAGATGAATTAACAGAACATAAAGCAGTTTCTCAGAAAGCTTCTTTGCAGTTTTTAACGGAGGATATTTCCTTTTTCACCATAGCCCTATATGGGCTTCCAAATATCACTTTGCAAGTTCTACAAGAACAATCTTAGCGAAAGGCTTCTGAGGGAAAAGCTGTAATTCTGTGAGATGAATTAACAGAACACAAAGCAGTTTCTCAGCAATCTTCTTTCCAGTTTTTAACGGTGGATATTTCCTTTTTAACCATAGCCCTCTAAGGGCTTCCAAATATCACTTTGCAAATTCCACAAGAACAGTCTTAGCGAGAGGGTTCTTGAGGGGAAAGCTGTAACTCGGTGAGATGTATTAACAGAACACAGGGCAGTTTCTCAGAATGCTTCTTTCCAGTTTTTAACGGAAGATATTTTCATTTTCACCATAGCCTTCTATGAGCTTCCAAATATCACTTTGCAAATTTCACAAGAACAGTCTTGGTGAACGACTTCTTGAGGGGAAAGCTGTAACTCTGTGAGATAAACTAACACAACACAAAGCAGTTTCTCAGACAGTTTCTTTTCGGTTTTTATCTTAGGATATTTCCATTTTCACAATAGCCCTCTATGGGCTTCCAAATATCATTTTGCAAGTTTCACAAGAACAGTCTTAGTGAACGACTTCTTGAGGGGAAATCTCTAACTCTGTGAGATGAATTTACAGAACACAATGCAGTTTCACAGAAAGCTTCATTTCAGTTTTTATCTTAGGATGTTTTCTTTTTCACCATAGCCTTCAATGGGACTCCAAATATCACTTTGCAAATTCCACAAGAAAAGTCTTAGTGAACGGCTTCTTGAGGGGAAAGTTGTAACTCTGTGAGATGAATTAACAGAACACAAAGCAGTTTCTCAGAAAGCTTATTTCCAGTTTTTACCCGAAGATTTTTCCTTTTTCACCATAGCCCACTATGGGCTTCCAAATATCACTTTGCAAATTCCACAAGAACAGCCTTAGAGAAAGGTTTCTTGAGAGGAAAGCTGTAACTCGGTGAGATGTATGAACAGAACTCACGGCAGTTTCTCGGAAAGCTTCTTTCCAGTTTTTAACGGAAGATATTTCCTTTTTCACCATATCTCTGTAAGGGTTTCCAAATATCAGTTTGAAAATTTCACAAGAATAGTCCTAGTGAACGGCTTCTTGAGGGGAAAGCTGTAACTCTGTGAGATGAATTAAGAGAACACAAAGCAATTTCTCAGAAAGCTTCTATCCAATTTTTAACTGAAGATATTTCCTTTTTCACCATAGCCTTGTACGGGCTTCCAAATATCACTTTGCAAATTCCACAAGAACACTCTTAGCGAAAGGATTTTTTCAGGGAAAGCTGTAACTCTGTGAGATGAATTAACAGAACACAAAGCAGTTCCTCAGAAAGCTTCTTTCCAGTTTTTAACGGAAGATATTTCCGTTTTCCCCATATCTCTCTGGGATTCCAAATATCACGTTGCAAATTACACAAGAACAGTCTTAGGGAACGGCTTCTTGAGGGGAAAGCTGTCACACAGTGAGATGAATTAATAGAACACAAAGCAGTTTCACAGAAAGCTTCTTTCCAGTTTTTATCTGAGGACATTTCCTTTTTCACCGTAGTCCACTATGGGCTTCCAAATATCACTTTGCAAATTCCACAAGAACAGTCTTAGCGAAAGGCTTTTAGAGGGAAATGTTGTAACTCTGTCAGATGAATTAACAGAACACAAAGCAGTTTCTCAGAAAGCGTCTTTCCAGTTTTTAACGGAAAATAATTCCTTTTTCACCATAGCCCTCTATGGGATTCTAAATATCACTTTCAAATTTGAGAAGAACAGTCTTAGTGAACGGCCTCTTGAGTGGAAATCTGTAACTCTCTGAGATGAATTATCAGAACACAAAGCAGTTTCTCAAAAAGTTTCTTTTCGGATTTAATCTTACTATTTTTCCTTTTTCAACATAGCCCTCTGTGGCCTTCCAAATATCACTTTGCAAATTACACAAGAACAGTCTTTGTGAAAGACTTCTTGAAGGGAAAGCCGTAACTCCCTGAGATGAATTATCAGAACACAAAGCAGTTTCTCAGAAAGCTTCTTTTCAGTTTTTATCTTAGGATATTTCCTTTTTCAGCATAGCCCTCTATGAGCTTACAAAAATATTTGCAAATTCCACAAGAACAGTCTTAGCGAAAGGATTCTCGATGGGAAAGCTGTAACTCTGTGAGATGAACTAACAGAACACAAAGCGGTTTCTCAGAAACCTTCTTTTCGTTTTTTATCTTAGGATATTTCCTTTTACAGCAAAGCCCACTATGGGCTTCCAAATATCACTTTGCAAATTCCAGAAGAACAGTCTTAGAGAAAGGCTTCTTGAGGGTAAAACTGTAACTCTGTAAGATGAATTAACATAACACAAAACATTTTCTCAGAAACCTACTTTTCAGTTTTTACCTTAGGATATTTCCTTTTTCACCATAGTCCTCTATGGGATTCCAAATATCACTTTGCAAATTCCACATGAACAGTCTTAGCGAAAGGCTTCTTGAGGGGAAAGCTGTAACTCTGTGAGATGAATTAAGAGAACACAAAGCAGTTTCCTAGAAAGATTCTTTCCAGTATTTAACGCAACATATTTCCATTTTCTCCGTAGCCCTGTATGGGCTTTCAACTATCACCTTGCAAATTCCACAGGAACAGTCTTAGTGAATGGCTTCTTGAGGGGAAAGCTGTAACTCTGTGAGATGAATTAAGAGGACACAATGCATTTTCTCAGAAAGCTTCTTTTCGGTTTTTATCTTAGGATATATCCTTTTTCGCCATAACCCTCTATGGGCTTCCAATATCGCATTGCAAATTCCACAAGAACAGGCTCAGTGAACGGCTGCTGGAGGGTAAACTGTAATTCTGTGAGATGAATTAACAGAACATAAAGCAGTTTCTCAGAAAGCTTCTTTTCGGTTTTTATCTTAGGATATATCCTTTTTCGCCATAACCCTCTATGGGCTTCCAATATCGCATTGCAAATTCCACAAGAACAGGCTCAGTGAACGGCTGCTGGAGGGTAAACTGTAATTCTGTGAGATGAATTAACAGAACATAAAGCAGTTTCTCAGAAAGCTTCTTTGCAGTTTTTAACGGAGGATATTTCCTTTTTCACCATAGCCCTATATGGGCTTCCAAATATCACTTTGCAAGTTCTACAAGAACAATCTTAGCGAAAGGCTTCTGAGGGAAAAGCTGTAATTCTGTGAGATGAATTAACAGAACACAAAGCAGTTTCTCAGCAATCTTCTTTCCAGTTTTTAACGGTGGATATTTCCTTTTTAACCATAGCCCTCTAAGGGCTTCCAAATATCACTTTGCAAATTCCACAAGAACAGTCTTAGCGAGAGGGTTCTTGAGGGGAAAGCTGTAACTCGGTGAGATGTATTAACAGAACACACAGCAGTTTCTCAGAATGCTTCTTTCCAGTTTTTAACGGAAGATATTTTCATTTTCACCATAGCCTTCTATGAGCTTCCAAATATCACTTTGCAAATTTCACAAGAACAGTCTTGGTGAACGACTTCTTGAGGGGAAAGCTGTAACTCTGTGAGATAAACTAACACAACACAAAGCAGTTTCTCAGACAGTTTCTTTTCGGTTTTTATCTTAGGATATTTCCATTTTCACAATAGCCCTCTATGGGCTTCCAAATATCATTTTGCAAGTTTCACAAGAACAGTCTTAGTGAACGACTTCTTGAGGGGAAATCTCTAACTCTGTGAGATGAATTTACAGAACACAATGCAGTTTCACAGAAAGCTTCATTTCAGTTTTTATCTTAGGATGTTTTCTTTTTCACCATAGCCTTCAATGGGACTCCAAATATCACTTTGCAAATTCCACAAGAAAAGTCTTAGTGAACGGCTTCTTGAGGGGAAAGTTGTAACTCTGTGAGATGAATTAACAGAACACAAAGCAGTTTCTCAGAAAGCTTATTTCCAGTTTTTACCCGAAGATTTTTCCTTTTTCACCATAGCCCACTATGGGCTTCCAAATATCACTTTGCAAATTCCACAAGAACAGCCTTAGAGAAAGGTTTCTTGAGAGGAAAGCTGTAACTCGGTGAGATGTATGAACAGAACTCACGGCAGTTTCTCAGAAAGCTTCTTTCCAGTTTTTAACGGAAGATATTTCCTTTTTCACCATATCTCTGTAAGGGTTTCCAAATATCAGTTTGAAAATTTCACAAGAATAGTCCTAGTGAACGGCTTCTTGAGGGGAAAGCTGTAACTCTGTGAGATGAATTAAGAGAACACAAAGCAATTTCTCAGAAAGCTTCTAACCAATTTTTAACTGAAGATATTTCCTTTTTCACCATAGCCTTGTACGGGCTTCCAAATATCACTTTACATATTCCACAAGAACAGTCTTCGCGAAAGGCTTCTTGAGGGAAAAGATGTAAATCTGTGAGATGTATTAACAGAACACAAAACAGTTTCTCAGAAACCTTCTTTTCAGTTTCTGTCTTAGGATATTTCCTTTTTCACCATAGCCCTCTATGGCTTTATAAATATCACTTTGAATATTTCACAAGAATAGTCTTAGTGAACGACTTCTTGAGGGGAAAGCTGTAACTCTGTGATATGAACTAACAAAACAGAAAGAAGTTTCTCAGAAAGCTTCTTTTCGGTTTTTAACGGAAGATATTTCCTTTTTCAACATGGCCCTCTAAGGGCTTGCAAAAGGCTTCTGGAGAGGAAAGCTGTAACTCTGTGTGATAAATTAACAGAACACAAAGCAGTTTCTCAGAAATCTTCTTTCCAGTTTTTAACGGAAGAAATTTCCTTTATCACCTTAGAGCTATATGTGCTTCCAAACATGACTTTGCAGATTCCACAAGAACAGTCTTAGCGAAACGTTTCTTGAGGGGAAAGCTGTAACTCTGTGAGATGAATTAACAGAACACAAAGCAGTTTCTCAGAAAGTTTCTTTCAAGTTTTTAACTGAAGATATTTCCTTTTCACCACAGCACTCTATGGGCTTCCAAATATCACTTTGCAAATCCCACAAGAACAGTCTCAGCGAAGGGCTATTTGAGAGGAAAGCAGTATCTCGGTGAGATGTATAACCAGAACACACGGCAGTTTCTTAGAAAGCTTCTTTCCAGTTTTTAACGGAAGATATTTCTTTTTCACCATAACCCTCTATGGGATTCCAAATATCACTTTGGAAATAACAAAAAACAGTCTTACCGAAAGGCTTCTAGAGGGGAAACCTGTAACTCTGTGAGATGAATTAACAGAACACAAAGTAGTTTCTCAGAAATATTCCTTCCAGTTTTTAACGGAAGATATTTCCTTTTTCACCATAGCCTTCTATGGGCTTCAAAATATCACATTGCAAATTACACAAGAACAGGCTTACCGAAAGCCTTTTTGAGGGGAAAGCTGTAACTCTGTGAGATGAATTAACAGAACACAAAGCAGATTTTCAGAAAGCTTATTTTCAGATTCTATCTTAGGATAATTCCTTTTTCAAAATAGCCTTCTATGGGCTTCCAAATATCACTTTGCAAATTCCACAAGAACAGTCTTAGCGAAAGGCTTCTGGAGGAGAAGCTGTAACTCTGTGAGATGAATTAACAGAACAAATAGCAATTTCTCAGAAATCTTCTTTCCAGTTTTTAACGGAAGAAATTTCCTTTTTCACAATAGACCTCTATGGACTTCCAAATATCACTTTGCAAATCCCACAACAACAGTCTTAGCGAAAGTCTTCTTGAGGGGAAAGCTGTAACTCGGTGAGGTGCATTAAGAGAACACATGGCAGTTTCTCAGAAAGCTTATTTCCAGTTTTTAAGGGAATATATTTCCTTTTTCACCATAGCTCTCTAAGGGATTACAAATATCAGTTTGCAAATTTCACAAGAACAGTCTTAGTGAAGGGCTTCTTGAGGGGAAAGCTGTAACACAGTGAGATGAACTAACACAACACAAAGCAGTTTCTCTGACAGCTTCTTTTCGGTTTTTATCTTAGGGTATTTCCATTTTCAAAATAGCCCTCTATGGGCTTCCAAGTATCACATTGCAAATTCCACAAGAACATTTTTATAGAAAGGCTTCTTGAGGGTAGAGCTGTAACTCGGTGAGATGTATTAACAGAACACACGGCAGTTTCTTAGAAAGCTTCTTTCCAGTTCTTAACGGAAGTTATTACCCTTTTCACCATAGCCCTCCATGGGCTTCCAAATATCACTTTGCAAATTCCACTAGAACAGTCTTAGCGAAAGGCTTCTGGAGGGGAAATCTGTAACTCTGTGAGATGAATTAACAGAATAAAAAGCAGTTTCTCACAAATCTTCTTTCCAGTTTTTAACGGAAGATGTTTCGTTTTTCACCATAGTCCTCTATGGGCTTCCAAATATCACTTTGAAAATTCCACAAGAACAGTCTTAGCGAAAGGTTTCTTGAGGGGGAAGCTGTAACTCTGTGAGATGAATTAACAGAACACAAAGCAGTCTCTCAGAAAGCTTCTTTCCAGTATTTAACTGAAGATAATTCCTTTTTCACTATAGCCCTCTATGGGCTTCCAAATATCACTTTGGAAATCCCACAAGAACAGTCTTAGCGAAAGGCTTCTTGAGAGGAAAGCTGTAACTCGGTCATATGTACTAACAGAACACACCGCATTTTCTCAGAATGGTTCTTTCCAGTTTTTAACGGAAGATATTTCCTTTTTCACCATAGTCCACTATGGGTATCCAAATATCACTTTCCAAATTTCACAAAACTGTCTTAGTGAACGTCTTCTTGAGAGGAAATCTGTAGCTCTGTGCGATGAACTAACAGAACACAAAGCAGTTTTTTAGACAGCTTCTTTTCGGTTAGTATCTTAGGATATTTCCGTTTTCACAATAGCCTTCTATGGGCTTCCACATATCACTTTGGAAATTCCTCAAAAACAGTCTTAGTGGAAGGCTTCTTGAGGGGAAAGCTGTAACTCTTTGAGATGAATTAACAGAACACAAAGCAGTTTCTCGGAAAGCTTCTTTTCATTTTTAAACTGAAGGTATTTCCTTTTTCACCATAATTCTCTCTGGGCTTCCAAATATCACTTTGCAAATTTCACAATTACAGTGTTAGCGAAAGGTGTCTGGAGGGGAAAGCTGTAACTCTTTGAGATGAATTAACAGAACACAAAGCAGTTTCTCGGAAAGCTTCTTTTCATTTTTTAACTGAAGATATTTCCTTTTTCACCATAGTTCTCTCTGGGCTTCCAAATATCACTTTGCAAATTCCACAAGAACAGTGTTAGCGAAAGGTGTCTGGAGGGGAAAGCTGTAACCCTGTGAGATGCATTAACAGAACACAAAGCAGTTTCTCAGAAATCTTCTTTCCAGTTTTTAATGGAAGATATTTCCTTTTTCACCTTAGCCCTCTATAGGTTTCCAAATATCGCTTTGCAAATTCCCCAAGAACAGTCTTAGCGAAAGGCTTCTTGAGGGGAAAGCTGTAACTTTGTGAGACGAATTAACAGAACACAAAGCAATTTCTCACAAAGCTTCTTTTCAGTTTTTATCTTACGATGTTTCCTTTTTCAACATAGCCCTCTATGCGTTTCCAAATATCACTTTGCAAATTCCACAAGAACAGTCTTAGTGAACGATTTCTTGAGGGGAAAGCTGTAACTCTGTGAGATAAACTAACACAACACAGAGCAGTTTCTCAGACAGCTTCTTTTCGGTTTTTATCTTAGGATATTTCCATTTTCACCATAGCCTTCTATGGGCTTCCAAATATCGCTTTGCAAATTCCACAAGAAAAGTCTTAGTGAACGACTTCTTGAGGGGAAAGCTGTAACTCTGTGAGATAAACTAACACAACACAAAGCAGTTTCTCAGAAAGCTTCTTTCCAGTTTTTAACGGAGGATATTTCCTATTATTCCATAGCCCTCTGTGGGATTCCAAATATCACTTTGCAAATTTCACAAGAACAGTGTAAGCGAAAGATTTCCTGAGGGGAAAGTTGTAACTCTGTGAGATGAATTAACAGAACACAAAGCAGTTTTTCAACAAGCTTCTTTTCAGTTTCTAACGGAAGATATTTCCTTTTTCAACATATTCTTCTATGGGCTTCCAAATATCGCTTTGCAAATTCAACAAGAACAGTCTTAGCGAAAGGGTTTTAGAGGGAAATGTTGTAACTATGTGAGATGAATTCACAGAACACAAAGCAGTTTCTCAGAAAGCTTCTTTTCAGTTTTTATCTTACGATATTTCCTTTTTCACCATAGCCCTCTATGGGCTTCCAAATCTCACTTTGCAAATTCCACAAGAACAGTCTTAGCGAAAGAATTATTGAGGGGAAAGCTGTAACTCTGTGAGGTGAATTAACAGAACAAAAGGGAGTTTCTCAGAAAGATTCTTTCCGCTTTTTAACTCAAGATATTTCCTTTTTCACCATAGTCCTCTATGGGCTTCCAAATATCACTTTGCACATTCGACAACAACAGCCTTAGCGAAAGGCTTCCTGAGGGAAATATTGTAACTCTGTCAGATGAATTAACAGAACACAAAGCAGTTTCTCAGAAAGCGTCTTTCCAGTTTTTAACGGAAAATAATTCCTTTTTCACCATAGCCCTCTATGGGATTCTAAATATCACTTTCAAATTTGAGAAGAACAGTCTTAGTGAACGGCCTCTTGAGTGGAAATCTGTAACTCTCTGAGATGAATTATCAGAACACAAAGCAGTTTCTTTTCGGATTTAATCTTACTATTTTTCCTTTTTCAACATAGCCCTCTGTGGCCTTCCAAAAATCACTTTGCAAATTACACAAGAACAGTCTTTGTGAAAGACTTCTTGAAGGGAAAGCCGTAACTCCCTGAGATGAATTAACAGAACACAAAGCAGTTTCTCAGAAAGCTTCTTTTCAGTTTTTATCTTAGGATATTTCCTTTTTCAGCATAGCCCTCTATGAGCTTCCAAAAATATTTGCAAATTCCACAAGAACAGTCTTAGCGAAAGGATTCTCGATGGGAAAGCTGTAACTCTGTGAGATGAACTAACAGAACACAAAGCGGTTTCTCAGAAACCTTCTTTTCGTTTTTTATCTTAGGATATTTCCTTTTACAGCAAAGCCCACTATGGGCTTCCAAATATCACTTTGCAAATTCCAGAAGAACAGTCTTAGAGAAAGGCTTCTTGAGGGTAAAACTGTAACTCTGTAAGATGAATTAACATAACACAAAACATTTTCCCAGAAACCTACTTTTCAGTTTTTACCTTAGGATATTTCCTTTTTCACCATAGTCCTCTATGGGATTCCAAATATCACTTTGCAAATTCCACATGAACAGTCTTAGCGAAAGGCTTCTTGAGGGGAAAGCTGTAACTCTGTGAGATGAATTAAGAGAACACAAAGCAGTTTCCTATAAAGATTCTTTCCAGTATTTAACGCAACATATTTCCATTTTCTCCGTAGCCCTGTATGGGCTTTCAACTATCACCTTGCAAATTCCACAGGAACAGTCTTAGTGAATGGCTTCTTGAGGGGAAAGCTGTAACTCTGTGAGATGAATTAAGAGGACACAATGCATTTTCTCAGAAAGCTTCTTTTCGGTTTTATCTTAGGATATATCCTTTTTTGCCATAACCCTCTATGGGCTTCCAATATCGCATTGCAAATTCCACAAGAACAGGCTCAGTGAACGGCTGCTGGAGGGTAAACTGTAATTCTGTGAGATGAATTACCAGAACATAAAGCAGTTTCTCAGAAAGCTTCTTTGCAGTTTTTAACGGAGGATATTTCCTTTTTCACCATAGCCCTATATGGGCTTCCAAATATCACTTTGCAAGTTCTACAAGAACAATCTTAGCGAAAGGCTTCTGAGGGAAAAGCTGTAATTCTGTGAGATGAATTAACAGAACACAAAGCAGTTTCTCAGCAATCTTCTTTCCAGTTTTTAACGGTGGATATTTCCTTTTTAACCATAGCCCTCTAAGGGCTTCCAAATATCACTTTGCAAATTCCACAAGAACAGTCTTAGCGAGAGGGTTCTTGAGGGGAAAGCTGTAACTCGGTGAGATGTATTAACAGAACACACGGCAGTTTCTCAGAATGCTTCTTTCCAGTTTTTAACGGAAGATATTTTCATTTTCACCATAGCCTTCTATGAGCTTCCAAATATCACTTTGCAAATTTCACAAGAACAGTCTTGGTGAACGACTTCTTGAGGGGAAAGCTGTAACTCTGTGAGATAAACTAACACAACACAAAGCAGTTTCTCAGACAGTTTCTTTTCGGTTTTTATCTTAGGATATTTCCATTTTCACAATAGCCCTCTATGGGCTTCCAAATATCATTTTGCAAGTTTCACAAGAACAGTCTTAGTGAACGACTTCTTGAGGGGAAATCTCTAACTCTGTGAGATGAATTTACAGAACACAATGCAGTTTCACAGAAAGCTTCATTTCAGTTTTTATCTTAGGATGTTTTCTTTTTCACCATAGCCTTCAATGGGACTCCAAATATCACTTTGCAAATTCCACAAGAAAAGTCTTAGTGAACGGCTTCTTGAGGGGAAAGTTGTAACTCTGTGAGATGAATTAACAGAACACAAAGCAGTTTCTCAGAAAGCTTATTTCCAGTTTTTACCCGAAGATTTTTCCTTTTTCACCATAGCCCACTATGGGCTTCCAAATATCACTTTGCAAATTCCACAAGAACAGCCTTAGAGAAAGGTTTCTTGAGAGGAAAGCTGTAACTCGGTGAGATGTATGAACAGAACTCACGGCAGTTTCTCGGAAAGCTTCTTTCCAGTTTTTAACGGAAGATATTTCCTTTTTCACCATATCTCTGTAAGGGTTTCCAAATATCAGTTTGAAAATTTCACAAGAATAGTCCTAGTGAACGGCTTCTTGAGGGGAAAGCTGTAACTCTGTGAGATGAATTAAGAGAACACAAAGCAATTTCTCAGAAAGCTTCTATCCAATTTTTAACTGAAGATATTTCCTTTTTCACCATAGCCTTGTACGGGCTTCCAAATATCACTTTGCAAATTCCACAAGAACACTCTTAGCGAAAGGATTTTTTCAGGGAAAGCTGTAACTCTGTGAGATGAATTAACAGAACACAAAGCAGTTCCTCAGAAAGCTTCTTTCCAGTTTTTAACGGAAGATATTTCCGTTTTCCCCATATCTCTCTGGGATTCCAAATATCACGTTGCAAATTACACAAGAACAGTCTTAGGGAACGGCTTCTTGAGGGGAAAGCTGTCACACAGTGAGATGAATTAATAGAACACAAAGCAGTTTCACAGAAAGCTTCTTTCCAGTTTTTAT
>NW_027328197.1:0-48616 GCF_047675955.1 Chlorocebus sabaeus
AGTAACTCTGTGAGATGAATTAACAGAACACAGGGCAGTTTCTCAGAAAGCTTCTTTCCAGTTTTGAACGGAAGATATTTCCTTTTTCACCATAGCCCTCTATGGGCTTCCAAATATCCCTTTGCCAATTCCACAAGAACAGCCTTAGCGAAAGGCTTCTTGAAGGGAAAGATGTAACTCTGTGAGATGAATTAACAGAACACAGAGCAGTTTCTCAGAAAGCTTCTTTCCAGTTTTGAACGGAAGATATTTCCTTTTTCACCATAGCCCTCTATGGGCTTCCAAATATCCCTTTGCCAATTCCACAAGAACAGCCTTAGCGAAAGGCTTCTTGAAGGGAAAGATGTAACTCTGTGAGATGAATTAACAGAACACAGAGCAGTTTCTCAGAAAGCTTCTTTCCAGTTTTGAACGGAAGATATTTCCTTTTTTCACCATAGCCCTCTATGGGCTTCCAAATATCCCTTTGCCAATTCCACAAGAACAGCCTTAGCGAAAGGCTTCTTTGATTTTTGAAGGAAAAGATGTAACTCTGTGAGATGAATTAACAGAACACAGAGCAGTTTCTCAGAAAGCTTCTTTCCAGTTTTGAACGGAAGATATTTCCTTTTTCACCATAGCCCTCTATGGGCTTCCAAATATCCCTTTGCCAATTCCACAAGAACAGCCTTAGCGAAAGGCTTCTTGAAGGGAAAGATGTAACTCTGTGAGATGAATTAACAGAACACAGAGCAGTTTCTCAGAAAGCTTCTTTCCAGTTTTGAACGGAAGAGATTTCCTTTTTCACCATAGCCCTCTATGGGCTTCCAAATATCCCTTTGCCAATTCCACAAGAACAGCCTTAGCGAAAGGCTTCTTGAAGGGAAAGATGTAACTCTGTGAGATGAATTAACAGAACACAGAGCAGTTTCTCAGAAAGTTTCTTTCCAGTTTTGAACGGAAGATATTTCCTTTTTCACCATAGCCCTCTATGGGCTTCCAAATATCCCTTTGCCAATTCCACAAGAACAGCCTTAGCGAAAGGCTTCTTGAAGGGAAAGATGTAACTCTGTGAGATGAATTAACAGAACACAGAGCAGTTTCTCAGAAAGCTTCTTTCCAGTTTTGAACGGAAGATATTTCCTTTTTCACCATAGCCCTCTATGGGCTTCCAAATATCCCTTTGCCAATTCCACAAGAACAGCCTTAGCGAAAGGCTTCTTGAAGGGAAAGATGTAACTCTGTGAGATGAATTAACAGAACACAGAGCAGTTTCTCAGAAAGCTTCTTTCCAGTTTTGAACGGAAGATATTTCCTTTTTCACCATAGCCCTCTATGGGCTTCCAAATATCCCTTTGCCAAGTCCACAAGAACAGCCTTAGCGAAAGGCTTCTTGAAGGGAAAGATGTAACTCTGTGAGATGAATTAACAGAACACAGAGCAGTTTCTCAGAAAGCTTCTTTCCAGTTTTGAACGGAAGATATTTCCTTTTTCACCATAGCCCTCTATGGGCTTCCAAATATCCCTTTGCCAATTCCACAAGAACAGCCTTAGCGAAAGGCTTCTTGAAGGGAAAGATGTAACTCTGTGAGATGAATTAACAGAACACAGAGCAGTTTCTCAGAAAGCTTCTTTCCAGTTTTGAACGGAAGATATTTCCTTTTTCACCATAGCCCTCTATGGGCTTTCAAATATCCCTTTGCCAATTCCACAAGAACAGCCTTAGCGAAAGGCTTCTTGAAGGGAAAGATGTAACTCTGTGAGATGAATTAACAGAACACAGGGCAGTTTCTCAGAAAGCTTCTTTCCAGTTTTGAACGGAAGATATTTCCTTTTCACCATAGCCCTCTATGGGCTTCCAAATATCCCTTTGCCAATTCCACAAGAACAGCCTTAGCGAAAGGCTTCTTGAAGGGAAAGATGTAACTCTGTGAGATGAATTAACAGAACACAGAGCAGTTTCTCAGAAAGCTTCTTTCCAGTTTTGAACGGAAGATATTTCCTTTTTCACCATAGCCCTCTATGGGCTTCCAAATATCCCTTTGCCAATTCCACAAGAACAGCCTTAGCGAAAGGCTTCTTGAAGGGAAAGATGTAACTCTGTGAGATGAATTAACAGAACACAGAGCAGTTTCTCAGAAAGCTTCTTTCCAGTTTTGAACGGAAGATATTTCCTTTTTCACCATAGCCCTCTATGGGCTTCCAAATATCCCTTTGCCAATTCCACAAGAACAGCCTTAGCGAAAGGCTTCTTGAAGGGAAAGATGTAACTCTGTGAGATGAATTAACAGAACACAGAGCAGTTTCTCAGAAAGCTTCTTTCCAGTTTTGAACGGAAGATATTTCCTTTTTCACCATAGCCCTCTATGGGCTTCCAAATATCCCTTTGCCAATTCCACAAGAACAGCCTTAGCGAAAGGCTTCTTGAAGGGAAAGATGTAACTCTGTGAGATGAATTAACAGAACACAGAGCATTTCTCAGAAAGCTTCTTTCCAGTTTTGAACGGAAGATATTTCCTTTTTCACCAGAGCCCTCTATGGGCTTCCAAATATCCCTTTGCCAATTCCACAAGAACAGCCTTAGCGAAAGGCTTCTTGAAGGGAAAGATGTAACTCTGTGAGATGAATTAACAGAACACAGAGCAGTTTCTCAGAAAGCTTCTTTCCAGTTTTGAACGGAAGATATTTCCTTTTTCACCATAGCCCTCTATGGGCTTCCAAATATCCCTTTGCCAATTCCACAAGAACAGCCTTAGCGAAAGGCTTCTTGAAGGGAAAGATGTAACTCTGTGAGATGAATTAACAGAACACAGAGCAGTTTCTCAGAAAGCTTATTTCCAGTTTTGAACGGAAGATATTTCCTTTTTCACCATAGCCCTCTATGGGCTTCCAAATATCCCTTTGCCAATTCCACAAGAACAGCCTTAGCGAAAGGCTTCTTGAAGGGAAAGATGTAACTCTGTGAGATGAATTAACAGAACACAGAGCAGTTTCTCAGAAAGCTTCTTTCCAGTTTTGAACGGAAGATATTTCCTTTTTCACCATAGCCCTCTATGGGCTTCCAAATATCCCTTTGCCAAGTCCACAAGAACAGCCTTAGCGAAAGGCTTCTTGAAGGGAAAGATGTAACTCTGTGAGATGAATTAACAGAACACAGAGCAGTTTCTCAGAAAGCTTCTTTCCAGTTTTGAACGGAAGATATTTCCTTTTTCACCATAGCCCTCTATGGGCTTCCAAATATCCCTTTGCCAATTCCACAAGAACAGCCTTAGCGAAAGGCTTCTTGAAGGGAAAGATGTAACTCTGTGAGATGAATTAACAGAACACAGAGCAGTTTCTCAGAAAGCTTCTTTCCAGTTTTGAACGGAAGATATTTCCTTTTTCACCATAGCCCTCTATGGGCTTCCAAATATCCCTTTGCCAATTCCACAAGAACAGCCTTAGCGAAAGGCTTCTTGAAGGGAAAGATGTAACTCTGTGAGATGAATTAACAGAACACAGGGCAGTTTCTCAGAAAGCTTCTTTCCAGTTTTGAACGGAAGATATTTCCTTTTTCACCATAGCCCTCTATGGGCTTCCAAATATCCCTTTGCCAATTCCACAAGAACAGCCTTAGCGAAAGGCTTCTTGAAGGGAAAGATGTAACTCTGTGAGATGAATTAACAGAACACAGAGCAGTTTCTCGGAAAGCTTCTTTCCAGTTTTGAACGGAAGATATTTCCTTTTTCACCATAGCCCTCTATGGGCTTCCAAATATCCCTTTGCCAATTCCACAAGAACAGCCTTAGCGAAAGGCTTCTTGAAGGGAAAGATGTAACTCTGTGAGATGAATTAACAGAACACAGAGCAGTTTCTCAGAAAGCTTCTTTCCAGTTTTGAACGGAAGATATTTCCTTTTTCACCGTAGCCCTCTATGGGCTTCCAAATATCCCTTTGCCAATTCCACAAGAACAGCCTTAGCGAAAGGCTTCTTGAAGGGAAAGATGTAACTCTGTGAGATGAATTAACAGAACACAGAGCAGTTTCTCAGAAAGCTTCTTTCCAGTTTTGAACGGAAGATATTTCCTTTTTCACCATAGCCCTCTATGGGCTTCCAAATATCCCTTTGCCAATTCCACAAGAACAGCCTTAGCGAAAGGCTTCTTGAAGGGAAAGATGTAACTCTGTGAGATGAATTAACAGAACACAGAGCAGTTTCTCAGAAAGCTTCTTTCCAGTTTTGAACGGAAGATATTTCCTTTTTCACCATAGCCCTCTATGGGCTTCCAAATATCCCTTTGCCAATTCCACAAGAACAGCCTTAGCGAAAGGCTTCTTGAAGGGAAAGATGTAACTCTGTGAGATGAATTAACAGAACACAGAGCAGTTTCTCAGAAAGCTTCTTTCCAGTTTTGAACGGAAGATATTTCCTTTTTCACCATAGCCCTCTATGGGCTTCCAAATATCCCTTTGCCAATTCCACAAGAACAGCCTTAGCGAAAGGCTTCTTGAAGGGAAAGATGTAACTCTGTGAGATGAATTAACAGAACACAGAGCAGTTTCCCAGAAAGCTTCTTTCCAGTTTTGAACGGAAGATATTTCCTTTTTCACCATAGCCCTCTATGGGCTTCCAAATATCCCTTTGCCAATTCCACAAGAACAGCCTTAGCGAAAGGCTTCTTGAAGGGAAAGATGTAACTCTGTGAGATGAATTAACAGAACACAGAGCAGTTTCTCAGAAAGCTTCTTTCCAGTTTTGAACGGAAGATATTTCCTTTTTCACCATAGCCCTCTATGGGCTTCCAAATATCCCTTTGCCAATTCCACAAGAACAGCCTTAGCGAAAGGCTTCTTGAAGGGAAAGATGTAACTCTGTGAGATGAATTAACAGAACACAGAGCAGTTTCTCAGAAAGCTTCTTTCCAGTTTTGAACGGAAGATATTTCCTTTTTCACCATAGCCCTCTATGGGCTTCCAAATATCCCTTTGCCAATTCCACAAGAACAGCCTTAGCGAAAGGCTTCTTGAAGGGAAAGATGTAACTCTGTGAGATGAATTAACAGAACACAGAGCAGTTTCTCAGAAAGCTTCTTTCCAGTTTTGAACGGAAGAGATTTCCTTTTTCACCATAGCCCTCTATGGGCTTCCAAATATCCCTTTGCCAATTCCACAAGAACAGCCTTAGCGAAAGGCTTCTTGAAGGGAAAGATGTAACTCTGTGAGATGAATTAACAGAACACAGAGCAGTTTCTCAGAAAGTTTCTTTCCAGTTTTGAACGGAAGATATTTCCTTTTTCACCATAGCCCTCTATGGGCTTCCAAATATCCCTTTGCCAATTCCACAAGAACAGCCTTAGCGAAAGGCTTCTTGAAGGGAAAGATGTAACTCTGTGAGATGAATTAACAGAACACAGAGCAGTTTCTCAGAAAGCTTCTTTCCAGTTTTGAACGGAAGATATTTCCTTTTTCACCATAGCCCTCTATGGGCTTCCAAATATCCCTTTGCCAATTCCACAAGAACAGCCTTAGCGAAAGGCTTCTTGAAGGGAAAGATGTAACTCTGTGAGATGAATTAACAGAACACAGAGCAATTTCTCAGAAAGCTTCTTTCCAGTTTTGAACGGAAGATATTTCCTTTTTCACCATAGCCCTCTATGGGCTTCCAAATATCCCTTTGCCAATTCCACAAGAACAGCCTTAGCGAAAGGCTTCTTGAAGGGAAAGATGTAACTCTGTGAGATGAATTAACAGAACACAGAGCAGTTTCTCAGAAAGCTTCTTTCCAGTTTTGAACGGAAGATATTTCCTTTTTCACCATAGCCCTGTATGGGCTTCCAAATATCCCTTTGCCAATTCCACAAGAACAGCCTTAGCGAAAGGCTTCTTGAAGGGAAAGATGTAACTCTGTGAGATGAATTAACAGAACACAGAGCAGTTTCCCAGAAAGCTTCTTTCCAGTTTTGAACGGAAGATATTTCCTTTTTCACCATAGCCCTCTATGGGCTTCCAAATATCCCTTTGCCAATTTCACAAGAACAGCCTTAGCGAAAGGCTTCTTGAAGGGAAAGATGTAACTCTGTGAGATGAATTAACAGAACACAGAGCAGTTTCTCAGAAAGCTTCTTTCCAGTTTTGAACGGAAGATATTTCCTTTTTCACCATAGCCCTCTATGGGCTTCCAAATATCCCTTTGCCAATTCCACAAGAACAGCCTTAGCGAAAGGCTTCTTGAAGGGAAAGATGTAACTCTGTGAGATGAATTAACAGAACACAGAGCAGTTTCTCAGAAAGCTTCTTTCCAGTTTTGAACGGAAGATATTTCCTTTTTCACCATAGCCCTCTATGGGCTTCCAAATATCCCTTTGCCAATTCCACAAGAACAGCCTTAGCGAAAGGCTTCTTGAAGGGAAAGATGTAACTCTGTGAGATGAATTAAGAGAACACAGAGCAGTTTCTCAGAAAGCTTCTTTCCAGTTTTGAACGGAAGATATTTCCTTTTTCACCATAGCCCTCTATGGGCTTCCAAATATCCCTTTGCCAATTCCACAAGAACAGCCTTAGCGAAAGGCTTCTTGAAGGGAAAGATGTAACTCTGTGAGATGAATTAACAGAACACAGAGCCGTTTCTCAGAAAGCTTCTTTCCAGTTTTGAACGGAAGATATTTCCTTTTTCACCATAGCCCTCTATGGGCTTCCAAATATCCCTTTGCCAATTCCACAAGAACAGCCTTAGCGAAAGGCTTCTTGAAGGGAAAGATGTAACTCTGTGAGATGAATTAACAGAACACAGAGCAGTTTCTCAGAAAGCTTCTTTCCAGTTTTGAACGGAAGATATTTCCTTTTTCACCATAGCCCTCTATGGGCTTCCAAATATCCCTTTGCCAATTCCACAAGAACAGCCTTAGGGAAAGGCTTCTTGAAGGGAAAGATGTAACTCTGTGAGATGAATTAACAGAACACAGAGCAGTTTCTCAGAAAGCTTCTTTCCAGTTTTGAACGGAAGATATTTCCTTTTTCACCAGAGCCCTCTATGGGCTTCCAAATATCCCTTTGCCAATTCCACAAGAACAGCCTTAGCGAAAGGCTTCTTGAAGGGAAAGATGTAACTCTGTGAGATGAATTAACAGAACACAGAGCAGTTTCTCAGAAAGCTTCTTTCCAGTTTTGAACGGAAGATATTTCCTTTTTCACCATAGCCCTCTATGGGCTTCCAAATATCCCTTTGCCAATTCCACAAGAACAGCCTTAGCGAAAGGCTTCTTGAAGGGAAAGATGTAACTCTGTGAGATGAATTAACAGAACACAGAGCAGTTTCTCAGAAAGCTTCTTTCCAGTTTTGAACGGAAGATATTTCCTTTTTCACCATAGCCCTCTATGGTCTTCCAAATATCCCTTTGCCAATTCCACAAGAACAGCCTTAGCGAAAGGCTTCTTGAAGGGAAAGATGTAACTCTGTGAGATGAATTAACAGAACACAGAGCAGTTTCTCAGAAAGCTTCTTTCCAGTTTTGAACGGAAGATATTTCCTTTTTCACCATAGCCCTCTATGGGCTTCCAAATATCCCTTTGCCAATTCCACAAGAACAGCCTTAGCGAAAGGCTTCTTGAAGGGAAAGATGTAACTCTGTGAGATGAATTAACAGAACACAGGGTAGTTTCTCAGAAAGCTTCTTTCCAGTTTTGAACGGAAGATATTTCCTTTTTCACCATAGCCCTCTATGGGCTTCCAAATATCCCTTTGCCAATTCCACAAGAACAGCCTTAGCGAAAGGCTTCTTGAAGGGAAAGATGTAACTCTGTGAGATGAATTAACAGAACACAGAGCAGTTTCTCAGAAAGCTTCTTTCCAGTTTTGAACGGAAGATATTTCCTTTTTCACCATAGCCCTCTATGGGCTTCCAAATATCCCTTTGCCAATTCCACAAGAACAGCCTTAGCGAAAGGCTTCTTGAAGGGAAAGATGTAACTCTGTGAGATGAATTAACAGAACACAGAGCAGTTTCTCAGAAAGCTTCTTTCCAGTTTTGAACGGAAAATATTTCCTTTTTCACCATAGCCCTCTATGGGCTTCCAAATATCCCTTTGCCAATTCCACAAGAACAGCCTTAGCGAAAGGCTTCTTGAAGGGAAAGATGTAACTCTGTGAGATGAATTAACAGAACACAGAGCAGTTTCTCAGAAAGCTTCTTTCCAGTTTTGAACGGAAGATATTTCCTTTTTCACCATAGCCCTCTATGGGCTTCCAAATATCCCTTTGCCAATTCCACAAGAACAGCCTTAGCGAAAGGCTTCTTGAAGGGAAAGATGTAACTCTGTGAGATGAATTAACAGAACACAGAGCAGTTTCTCAGAAAGCTTCTTTCCAGTTTTGAACGGAAGATATTTCCTTTTTCACCATAGCCCTCTATGGGCTTCCAAATATCCCTTTGCCAATTCCACAAGAACAGCCTTAGCGAAAGGCTTCTTGAAGGGAAAGATGTAACTCTGTGAGATGAATTAACAGAACACAGAGCAGTTTCTCAGAAAGCTTCTTTCCAGTTTTGAACGGAAGATATTTCCTTTTTCACCATAGCCCTCTATGGGCTTCCAAATATCCCTTTGCCAATTCCACAAGAACAGCCTTAGCGAAAGGCTTCTTGAAGGGAAAGATGTAACTCTGTGAGATGAATTAACAGAACACAGAGCAGTTTCTCAGAAAGCTTCTTTCCAGTTTTGAACGGAAGATATTTCCTTTTTCACCATAGCCCTCTATGGGCTTCCAAATATCCCTTTGCCAATTCCACAAGAACAGCCTTAGCGAAAGGCTTCTTGAAGGGAAAGATGTAACTCTGTGAGATGAATTAACAGAACACAGAGCAGTTTCTCAGAAAGCTTCTTTCCAGTTTTGAACGGAAGATATTTCCTTTTTCACCATAGCCCTCTATGGGCTTCCAAATATCCCTTTGCCAATTCCACAAGAACAGCCTTAGCGAAAGGCTTCTTGAAGGGAAAGATGTAACTCTGTGAGATGAATTAACAGAACACAGAGCAGTTTCTCAGAAAGCTTCTTTCCAGTTTTGAACGGAAGATATTTCCTTTTTCACCAGAGCCCTCTATGGGCTTCCAAATATCCCTTTGCCAATTCCACAACAACAGCCTTAGCGAAAGGCTTCTTGAAGGGAAAGATGTAACTCTGTGAGATGAATTAACAGAACACAGAGCAGTTTCTCAGAAAGCTTCTTTCCAGTTTTGAACGGAAGATATTTCCTTTTTCACCATAGCCCTCTATGGGCTTCCAAATATCCCTTTGCCAAGTCCACAAGGACAGCCTTAGCGAAAGGCTTCTTGAAGGGAAAGATGTAACTCTGTGAGATGAATTAACAGAACACAGAGCAGTTTCTCAGAAAGCTTCTTTCCAGTTTTGAACGGAAGATATTTCCTTTTTCACCATAGCCCTCTATGGGCTTCCAAATATCCCTTTGCCAATTCCACAAGAACAGCCTTAGAGAAAGGCTTCTTGAAGGGAAAGATGTAACTCTGTGAGATGAATTAACAGAACACAGAGCAGTTTCTCAGAAAGCTTCTTTCCAGTTTTGAACGGAAGATATTTCCTTTTTCACCATAGCCCTCTATGGGCTTCCAAATATCCCTTTGCCAATTCCACAAGAACAGCCTTAGCGAAAGGCTTCTTGAAGGGAAAGATGTAACTCTGTGAGATGAATTAACAGAACACAGGGCAGTTTCTCAGAAAGCTTCTTTCCAGTTTTGAACGGAAGATATTTCCTTTTTCACCATAGCCCTCTATGGGCTTCCAAATATCCCTTTGCCAATTCCACAAGAACAGCCTTAGCGAAAGGCTTCTTGAAGGGAAAGATGTAACTCTGTGAGATGAATTAACAGAACACAGAGCAGTTTCTCAGAAAGCTTCTTTCCAGTTTTGAACGGAAGATATTTCCTTTTTCACCATAGCCCTCTATGGGCTTCCAAATATCCCTTTGCCAATTCCACAAGAACAGCCTTAGCGAAAGGCTTCTTGAAGGGAAAGATGTAACTCTGTGAGATGAATTAACAGAACACAGAGCAGTTTCTCAGAAAGCTTCTTTCCAGTTTTGAACGGAAGATATTTCCTTTTTCACCATAGCCCTCTATGGGCTTCCAAATATCCCTTTGCCAATTCCACAAGAACAGCCTTAGCGAAAGGCTTCTTGAAGGGAAAGATGTAACTCTGTGAGATGAATTAACAGAACACAGAGCAGTTTCTCAGAAAGCTTCTTTCCAGTTTTGAACGGAAGATATTTCCTTTTTCACCATAGCCCTCTATGGGCTTCCAAATATCCCTTTGCCAATTCCACAAGAACAGCCTTAGCGAAAGGCTTCTTGAAGGGAAAGATGTAACTCTGTGAGATGAATTAACAGAACACAGAGCAGTTTCTCAGAAAGCTTCTTTCCAGTTTTGAACGGAAGATATTTCCTTTTTCACCATAGCCCTCTATGGGCTTCCAAATATCCCTTTGCCAATTCCACAAGAACAGCCTTAGCGAAAGGCTTCTTGAAGGGAAAGATGTAACTCTGTGAGATGAATTAACAGAACACAGAGCAGTTTCTCAGAAAGCTTCTTTCCAGTTTTGAACGGAAGATATTTCCTTTTTCACCATAGCCCTCTATGGGCTTCCAAATATCCCTTTGCCAATTCCACAAGAACAGCCTTAGCGAAAGGCTTCTTGAAGGGAAAGATGTAACTCTGTGAGATGAATTAACAGAACACAGAGCAGTTTCTCTGAAAGCTTCTTTCCAGTTTTGAACGGAAGAGATTTCCTTTTTCACCATAGCCCTCTATGGGCTTCCAAATATCCCTTTGCCAATTCCACAAGAACAGCCTTAGCGAAAGGCTTCTTGAAGGGAAAGATGTAACTCTGTGAGATGAATTAACAGAACACAGAGCAGTTTCTCTGAAAGCTTCTTTCCAGTTTTGAACGGAAGATATTTCCTTTTTCACCATAGCCCTCTATGGGCTTCCAAATATCCCTTTGCCAATTCCACAAGAACAGCCTTAGCGAAAGGCTTCTTGAAGGGAAAGATGTAACTCTGTGAGATGAATTAACAGAACACAGAGCAGTTTCTCAGAAAGCTTCTTTCCAGTTTTGAACGGAAGATATTTCCTTTTTCACCATAGCCCTCTATGGGCTTCCAAATATCCCTTTGCCAATTCCACAAGAACAGCCTTAGCGAAAGGCTTCTTGAAGGGAAAGATGTAACTCTGTGAGATGAATTAACAGAACACAGAGCAGTTTCTCAGAAAGCTTCTTTCCAGTTTTGAACGGAAGATATTTCCTTTTTCACCATAGCCCTCTATGGGCTTCCAAATATCCCTTTGCCAATTCCACAAGAACAGCCTTAGCGAAAGGCTTCTTGAAGGGAAAGATGTAACTCTGTGAGATGAATTAACAGAACACAGAGCAGTTTCTCAGAAAGCTTCTTTCCAGTTTTGAACGGAAGATATTTCCTTTTTCACCATAGCCCTCTATGGGCTTCCAAATATCCCTTTGCCAATTCCACAAGAACAGCCTTAGCGAAAGGCTTCTTGAAGGGAAAGATGTAACTCTGTGAGATGAATTAACAGAACACAGAGCAGTTTCTCAGAAAGCTTCTTTCCAGTTTTGAACGGAAGATATTTCCTTTTTCACCATAGCCCTCTATGGGCTTCCAAATATCCCTTTGCCAATTCCACAAGAACAGCCTTAGCGAAAGGCTTCTTGAAGGGAAAGATGTAACTCTGTGAGATGAATTAACAGAACACAGAGCAGTTTCTCAGAAAGCTTCTTTCCAGTTTTGAACGGAAGAGATTTCCTTTTTCACCATAGCCCTCTATGGGCTTCCAAATATCCCTTTGCCAATTCCACAAGAACAGCCTTAGCGAAAGGCTTCTTGAAGGGAAAGATGTAACTCTGTGAGATGAATTAACAGAACACAGAGCAGTTATTCAGAAAGTTTCTTTCCAGTTTTGAACGGAAGATATTTCCTTTTTCACCATAGCCCTCTATGGGCTTCCAAATATCCCTTTGCCAATTCCACAAGAACAGCCTTAGCGAAAGGCTTCTTGAAGGGAAAGATGTAACTCTGTGAGATGAATTAACAGAACACAGAGCAGTTTCTCAGAAAGCTTCTTTCCAGTTTTGAACGGAAGATATTTCCTTTTTCACCATAGCCCTCTATGGGCTTCCAAATATCCCTTTGCCAATTCCACAAGAACAGCCTTAGCGAAAGGCTTCTTGAAGGGAAAGATGTAACTCTGTGAGATGAATTAACAGAACACAGAGCAATTTCTCAGAAAGCTTCTTTCCAGTTTTGAACGGAAGATATTTCCTTTTTCACCATAGCCCTCTATGGGCTTCCAAATATCCCTTTGCCAATTCCACAAGAACAGCCTTAGCGAAAGGCTTCTTGAAGGGAAAGATGTAACTCTGTGAGATGAATTAACAGAACACAGAGCAGTTTCTCAGAAAGCTTCTTTCCAGTTTTGAACGGAAGATATTTCCTTTTTCACCATAGCCCTGTATGGGCTTCCAAATATCCCTTTGCCAATTCCACAAGAACAGCCTTAGCGAAAGGCTTCTTGAAGGGAAAGATGTAACTCTGTGAGATGAATTAACAGAACACAGAGCAGTTTCTCAGAAAGCTTCTTTCCAGTTTTGAACGGAAGATATTTCCTTTTTCACCATAGCCCTCTATGGGCTTCCAAATATCCCTTTGCCAATTCCACAAGAACAGCCTTAGCGAAAGGCTTCTTGAAGGGAAAGATGTAACTCTGTGAGATGAATTAACAGAACACAGGGCAGTTTCTCAGAAAGCTTCTTTCCAGTTTTGAACGGAAGATATTTCCTTTTTCACCATAGCCCTCTATGGGCTTCCAAATATCCCTTTGCCAATTCCACAAGAACAGCCTTAGCGAAAGGCTTCTTGAAGGGAAAGATGTAACTCTGTGAGATGAATTAACAGAACACAGAGCAGTTTCTCTGAAAGCTTCTTTCCAGTTTTGAACGGAAGATATTTCCTTTTTCACCATAGCCCTCTATGGGCTTCTAAATATCCCTTTGCCAATTCCACAAGAACAGCCTTAGCGAAAGGCTTCTTGAAGGGAAAGATGTAACTCTGTGAGATGAATTAACAGAACACAGAGCAGTTTCTCAGAAAGCTTCTTTCCAGTTTTGAACGGAAGATATTTCCTTTTTCACCATAGCCCTCTATGGGCTTCCAAATATCCCTTTGCCAATTCCACAAGAACAGCCTTAGCGAAAGGCTTCTTGAAGGGAAAGATGTAACTCTGTGAGATGAATTAACAGAACACAGAGCAGTTTCTCAGAAAGCTTCTTTCCAGTTTTGAACGGAAGATATTTCCTTTTTCACCATAGCCCTCTATGGGCTTCCAAATATCCCTTTGCCAATTCCACAAGAACAGCCTTAGCGAAAGGCTTCTTGAAGGGAAAGATGTAACTCTGTGAGATGAATTAACAGAACACAGAGCAGTTTCTCAGAAAGCTTCTTTCCAGTTTTGAACGGAAGATATTTCCTTTTTCACCATAGCCCTCTATGGGCTTCCAAATATCCCTTTGCCAATTCCACAAGAACAGCCTTAGCGAAAGGCTTCTTGAAGGGAAAGATGTAACTCTGTGAGATGAATTAACAGAACACAGAGCAGTTTCTCAGAAAGTTTCTTTCCAGTTTTGAACGGAAGATATTTCCTTTTTCACCATAGCCCTCTATGGGCTTCCAAATATCCCTTTGCCAATTCCACAAGAACAGCCTTAGCGAAAGGCTTCTTGAAGGGAAAGATGTAACTCTGTGAGATGAATTAACAGAACACAGAGCAGTTTCTCAGAAAGCTTCTTTCCAGTTTTGAACGGAAGATATTTCCTTTTTCACCATAGCCCTCTATGGGCTTCCAAATATCCCTTTGCCAATTCCACAAGAACAGCCTTAGCGAAAGGCTTCTTGAAGGGAAAGATGTAACTCTGTGAGATGAATTAACAGAACACAGAGCAGTTTCTCAGAAAGCTTCTTTCCAGTTTTGAACGGAAGATATTTCCTTTTTCACCATAGCCCTCTATGGGCTTCCAAATATCCCTTTGCCAAGTCCACAAGAACAGCCTTAGCGAAAGGCTTCTTGAAGGGAAAGATGTAACTCTGTGAGATGAATTAACAGAACACAGAGCAGTTTCTCAGAAAGCTTCTTTCCAGTTTTGAACGGAAGATATTTCCTTTTTCACCATAGCCCTCTATGGGCTTCCAAATATCCCTTTGCCAATTCCACAAGAACAGCCTTAGCGAAAGGCTTCTTGAAGGGAAAGATGTAACTCTGTGAGATGAATTAACAGAACACAGAGCAGTTTCTCAGAAAGCTTCTTTCCAGTTTTGAACGGAAGATATTTCCTTTTTCACCATAGCCCTCTATGGGCTTTCAAATATCCCTTTGCCAATTCCACAAGAACAGCCTTAGCGAAAGGCTTCTTGAAGGGAAAGATGTAACTCTGTGAGATGAATTAACAGAACACAGGGCAGTTTCTCAGAAAGCTTCTTTCCAGTTTTGAACGGAAGATATTTCCTTTTCACCATAGCCCTCTATGGGCTTCCAAATATCCCTTTGCCAATTCCACAAGAACAGCCTTAGCGAAAGGCTTCTTGAAGGGAAAGATGTAACTCTGTGAGATGAATTAACAGAACACAGAGCAGTTTCTCAGAAAGCTTCTTTCCAGTTTTGAACGGAAGATATTTCCTTTTTCACCATAGCCCTCTATGGGCTTCCAAATATCCCTTTGCCAATTCCACAAGAACAGCCTTAGCGAAAGGCTTCTTGAAGGGAAAGATGTAACTCTGTGAGATGAATTAACAGAACACAGAGCAGTTTCTCAGAAAGCTTCTTTCCAGTTTTGAACGGAAGATATTTCCTTTTTCACCATAGCCCTCTATGGGCTTCCAAATATCCCTTTGCCAATTCCACAAGAACAGCCTTAGCGAAAGGCTTCTTGAAGGGAAAGATGTAACTCTGTGAGATGAATTAACAGAACACAGAGCAGTTTCTCAGAAAGCTTCTTTCCAGTTTTGAACGGAAGATATTTCCTTTTTCACCATAGCCCTCTATGGGCTTCCAAATATCCCTTTGCCAATTCCACAAGAACAGCCTTAGCGAAAGGCTTCTTGAAGGGAAAGATGTAACTCTGTGAGATGAATTAACAGAACACAGAGCATTTCTCAGAAAGCTTCTTTCCAGTTTTGAACGGAAGATATTTCCTTTTTCACCAGAGCCCTCTATGGGCTTCCAAATATCCCTTTGCCAATTCCACAACAACAGCCTTAGCGAAAGGCTTCTTGAAGGGAAAGATGTAACTCTGTGAGATGAATTAACAGAACACAGAGCAGTTTCTCAGAAAGCTTCTTTCCAGTTTTGAACGGAAGATATTTCCTTTTTCACCATAGCCCTCTATGGGCTTCCAAATATCCCTTTGCCAATTCCACAAGAACAGCCTTAGCGAAAGGCTTCTTGAAGGGAAAGATGTAACTCTGTGAGATGAATTAACAGAACACAGAGCAGTTTCTCAGAAAGCTTATTTCCAGTTTTGAACGGAAGATATTTCCTTTTTCACCATAGCCCTCTATGGGCTTCCAAATATCCCTTTGCCAATTCCACAAGAACAGCCTTAGCGAAAGGCTTCTTGAAGGGAAAGATGTAACTCTGTGAGATGAATTAACAGAACACAGAGCAGTTTCTCAGAAAGCTTCTTTCCAGTTTTGAACGGAAGATATTTCCTTTTTCACCATAGCCCTCTATGGGCTTCCAAATATCCCTTTGCCAAGTCCACAAGAACAGCCTTAGCGAAAGGCTTCTTGAAGGGAAAGATGTAACTCTGTGAGATGAATTAACAGAACACAGAGCAGTTTCTCAGAAAGCTTCTTTCCAGTTTTGAACGGAAGATATTTCCTTTTTCACCATAGCCCTCTATGGGCTTCCAAATATCCCTTTGCCAATTCCACAAGAACAGCCTTAGCGAAAGGCTTCTTGAAGGGAAAGATGTAACTCTGTGAGATGAATTAACAGAACACAGAGCAGTTTCTCAGAAAGCTTCTTTCCAGTTTTGAACGGAAGATATTTCCTTTTTCACCATAGCCCTCTATGGGCTTCCAAATATCCCTTTGCCAATTCCACAAGAACAGCCTTAGCGAAAGGCTTCTTGAAGGGAAAGATGTAACTCTGTGAGATGAATTAACAGAACACAGGGCAGTTTCTCAGAAAGCTTCTTTCCAGTTTTGAACGGAAGATATTTCCTTTTTCACCATAGCCCTCTATGGGCTTCCAAATATCCCTTTGCCAATTCCACAAGAACAGCCTTAGCGAAAGGCTTCTTGAAGGGAAAGATGTAACTCTGTGAGATGAATTAACAGAACACAGAGCAGTTTCTCGGAAAGCTTCTTTCCAGTTTTGAACGGAAGATATTTCCTTTTTCACCATAGCCCTCTATGGGCTTCCAAATATCCCTTTGCCAATTCCACAAGAACAGCCTTAGCGAAAGGCTTCTTGAAGGGAAAGATGTAACTCTGTGAGATGAATTAACAGAACACAGAGCAGTTTCTCAGAAAGCTTCTTTCCAGTTTTGAACGGAAGATATTTCCTTTTTCACCGTAGCCCTCTATGGGCTTCCAAATATCCCTTTGCCAATTCCACAAGAACAGCCTTAGCGAAAGGCTTCTTGAAGGGAAAGATGTAACTCTGTGAGATGAATTAACAGAACACAGAGCAGTTTCTCAGAAAGCTTCTTTCCAGTTTTGAACGGAAGATATTTCCTTTTTCACCATAGCCCTCTATGGGCTTCCAAATATCCCTTTGCCAATTCCACAAGAACAGCCTTAGCGAAAGGCTTCTTGAAGGGAAAGATGTAACTCTGTGAGATGAATTAACAGAACACAGAGCAGTTTCTCAGAAAGCTTCTTTCCAGTTTTGAACGGAAGATATTTCCTTTTTCACCATAGCCCTCTATGGGCTTCCAAATATCCCTTTGCCAATTCCACAAGAACAGCCTTAGCGAAAGGCTTCTTGAAGGGAAAGATGTAACTCTGTGAGATGAATTAACAGAACACAGAGCAGTTTCTCAGAAAGCTTCTTTCCAGTTTTGAACGGAAGATATTTCCTTTTTCACCATAGCCCTCTATGGGCTTCCAAATATCCCTTTGCCAATTCCACAAGAACAGCCTTAGCGAAAGGCTTCTTGAAGGGAAAGATGTAACTCTGTGAGATGAATTAACAGAACACAGAGCAGTTTCCCAGAAAGCTTCTTTCCAGTTTTGAACGGAAGATATTTCCTTTTTCACCATAGCCCTCTATGGGCTTCCAAATATCCCTTTGCCAATTCCACAAGAACAGCCTTAGCGAAAGGCTTCTTGAAGGGAAAGATGTAACTCTGTGAGATGAATTAACAGAACACAGAGCAGTTTCTCAGAAAGCTTCTTTCCAGTTTTGAACGGAAGATATTTCCTTTTTCACCATAGCCCTCTATGGGCTTCCAAATATCCCTTTGCCAATTCCACAAGAACAGCCTTAGCGAAAGGCTTCTTGAAGGGAAAGATGTAACTCTGTGAGATGAATTAACAGAACACAGAGCAGTTTCTCAGAAAGCTTCTTTCCAGTTTTGAACGGAAGATATTTCCTTTTTCACCATAGCCCTCTATGGGCTTCCAAATATCCCTTTGCCAATTCCACAAGAACAGCCTTAGCGAAAGGCTTCTTGAAGGGAAAGATGTAACTCTGTGAGATGAATTAACAGAACACAGAGCAGTTTCTCAGAAAGCTTCTTTCCAGTTTTGAACGGAAGAGATTTCCTTTTTCACCATAGCCCTCTATGGGCTTCCAAATATCCCTTTGCCAATTCCACAAGAACAGCCTTAGCGAAAGGCTTCTTGAAGGGAAAGATGTAACTCTGTGAGATGAATTAACAGAACACAGAGCAGTTTCTCAGAAAGTTTCTTTCCAGTTTTGAACGGAAGATATTTCCTTTTTCACCATAGCCCTCTATGGGCTTCCAAATATCCCTTTGCCAATTCCACAAGAACAGCCTTAGCGAAAGGCTTCTTGAAGGGAAAGATGTAACTCTGTGAGATGAATTAACAGAACACAGAGCAGTTTCTCAGAAAGCTTCTTTCCAGTTTTGAACGGAAGATATTTCCTTTTTCACCATAGCCCTCTATGGGCTTCCAAATATCCCTTTGCCAATTCCACAAGAACAGCCTTAGCGAAAGGCTTCTTGAAGGGAAAGATGTAACTCTGTGAGATGAATTAACAGAACACAGAGCAATTTCTCAGAAAGCTTCTTTCCAGTTTTGAACGGAAGATATTTCCTTTTTCACCATAGCCCTCTATGGGCTTCCAAATATCCCTTTGCCAATTCCACAAGAACAGCCTTAGCGAAAGGCTTCTTGAAGGGAAAGATGTAACTCTGTGAGATGAATTAACAGAACACAGAGCAGTTTCTCAGAAAGCTTCTTTCCAGTTTTGAACGGAAGATATTTCCTTTTTCACCATAGCCCTGTATGGGCTTCCAAATATCCCTTTGCCAATTCCACAAGAACAGCCTTAGCGAAAGGCTTCTTGAAGGGAAAGATGTAACTCTGTGAGATGAATTAACAGAACACAGAGCAGTTTCCCAGAAAGCTTCTTTCCAGTTTTGAACGGAAGATATTTCCTTTTTCACCATAGCCCTCTATGGGCTTCCAAATATCCCTTTGCCAATTTCACAAGAACAGCCTTAGCGAAAGGCTTCTTGAAGGGAAAGATGTAACTCTGTGAGATGAATTAACAGAACACAGAGCAGTTTCTCAGAAAGCTTCTTTCCAGTTTTGAACGGAAGATATTTCCTTTTTCACCATAGCCCTCTATGGGCTTCCAAATATCCCTTTGCCAATTCCACAAGAACAGCCTTAGCGAAAGGCTTCTTGAAGGGAAAGATGTAACTCTGTGAGATGAATTAACAGAACACAGAGCAGTTTCTCAGAAAGCTTCTTTCCAGTTTTGAACGGAAGATATTTCCTTTTTCACCATAGCCCTCTATGGGCTTCCAAATATCCCTTTGCCAATTCCACAAGAACAGCCTTAGCGAAAGGCTTCTTGAAGGGAAAGATGTAACTCTGTGAGATGAATTAAGAGAACACAGAGCAGTTTCTCAGAAAGCTTCTTTCCAGTTTTGAACGGAAGATATTTCCTTTTTCACCATAGCCCTCTATGGGCTTCCAAATATCCCTTTGCCAATTCCACAAGAACAGCCTTAGCGAAAGGCTTCTTGAAGGGAAAGATGTAACTCTGTGAGATGAATTAACAGAACACAGAGCCGTTTCTCAGAAAGCTTCTTTCCAGTTTTGAACGGAAGATATTTCCTTTTTCACCATAGCCCTCTATGGGCTTCCAAATATCCCTTTGCCAATTCCACAAGAACAGCCTTAGCGAAAGGCTTCTTGAAGGGAAAGATGTAACTCTGTGAGATGAATTAACAGAACACAGAGCAGTTTCTCAGAAAGCTTCTTTCCAGTTTTGAACGGAAGATATTTCCTTTTTCACCATAGCCCTCTATGGGCTTCCAAATATCCCTTTGCCAATTCCACAAGAACAGCCTTAGGGAAAGGCTTCTTGAAGGGAAAGATGTAACTCTGTGAGATGAATTAACAGAACACAGAGCAGTTTCTCAGAAAGCTTCTTTCCAGTTTTGAACGGAAGATATTTCCTTTTTCACCAGAGCCCTCTATGGGCTTCCAAATATCCCTTTGCCAATTCCACAAGAACAGCCTTAGCGAAAGGCTTCTTGAAGGGAAAGATGTAACTCTGTGAGATGAATTAACAGAACACAGAGCAGTTTCTCAGAAAGCTTCTTTCCAGTTTTGAACGGAAGATATTTCCTTTTTCACCATAGCCCTCTATGGGCTTCCAAATATCCCTTTGCCAATTCCACAAGAACAGCCTTAGCGAAAGGCTTCTTGAAGGGAAAGATGTAACTCTGTGAGATGAATTAACAGAACACAGAGCAGTTTCTCAGAAAGCTTCTTTCCAGTTTTGAACGGAAGATATTTCCTTTTTCACCATAGCCCTCTATGGTCTTCCAAATATCCCTTTGCCAATTCCACAAGAACAGCCTTAGCGAAAGGCTTCTTGAAGGGAAAGATGTAACTCTGTGAGATGAATTAACAGAACACAGAGCAGTTTCTCAGAAAGCTTCTTTCCAGTTTTGAACGGAAGATATTTCCTTTTTCACCATAGCCCTCTATGGGCTTCCAAATATCCCTTTGCCAATTCCACAAGAACAGCCTTAGCGAAAGGCTTCTTGAAGGGAAAGATGTAACTCTGTGAGATGAATTAACAGAACACAGGGTAGTTTCTCAGAAAGCTTCTTTCCAGTTTTGAACGGAAGATATTTCCTTTTTCACCATAGCCCTCTATGGGCTTCCAAATATCCCTTTGCCAATTCCACAAGAACAGCCTTAGCGAAAGGCTTCTTGAAGGGAAAGATGTAACTCTGTGAGATGAATTAACAGAACACAGAGCAGTTTCTCAGAAAGCTTCTTTCCAGTTTTGAACGGAAGATATTTCCTTTTTCACCATAGCCCTCTATGGGCTTCCAAATATCCCTTTGCCAATTCCACAAGAACAGCCTTAGCGAAAGGCTTCTTGAAGGGAAAGATGTAACTCTGTGAGATGAATTAACAGAACACAGAGCAGTTTCTCAGAAAGCTTCTTTCCAGTTTTGAACGGAAAATATTTCCTTTTTCACCATAGCCCTCTATGGGCTTCCAAATATCCCTTTGCCAATTCCACAAGAACAGCCTTAGCGAAAGGCTTCTTGAAGGGAAAGATGTAACTCTGTGAGATGAATTAACAGAACACAGAGCAGTTTCTCAGAAAGCTTCTTTCCAGTTTTGAACGGAAGATATTTCCTTTTTCACCATAGCCCTCTATGGGCTTCCAAATATCCCTTTGCCAATTCCACAAGAACAGCCTTAGCGAAAGGCTTCTTGAAGGGAAAGATGTAACTCTGTGAGATGAATTAACAGAACACAGAGCAGTTTCTCAGAAAGCTTCTTTCCAGTTTTGAACGGAAGATATTTCCTTTTTCACCATAGCCCTCTATGGGCTTCCAAATATCCCTTTGCCAATTCCACAAGAACAGCCTTAGCGAAAGGCTTCTTGAAGGGAAAGATGTAACTCTGTGAGATGAATTAACAGAACACAGAGCAGTTTCTCAGAAAGCTTCTTTCCAGTTTTGAACGGAAGATATTTCCTTTTTCACCATAGCCCTCTATGGGCTTCCAAATATCCCTTTGCCAATTCCACAAGAACAGCCTTAGCGAAAGGCTTCTTGAAGGGAAAGATGTAACTCTGTGAGATGAATTAACAGAACACAGAGCAGTTTCCCAGAAAGCTTCTTTCCAGTTTTGAACGGAAGATATTTCCTTTTTCACCATAGCCCTCTATGGGCTTCCAAATATCCCTTTGCCAATTCCACAAGAACAGCCTTAGCGAAAGGCTTCTTGAAGGGAAAGATGTAACTCTGTGAGATGAATTAACAGAACACAGAGCAGTTTCTCAGAAAGCTTCTTTCCAGTTTTGAACGGAAGATATTTCCTTTTTCACCATAGCCCTCTATGGGCTTCCAAATATCCCTTTGCCAATTCCACAAGAACAGCCTTAGCGAAAGGCTTCTTGAAGGGAAAGATGTAACTCTGTGAGATGAATTAACAGAACACAGAGCAGTTTCTCAGAAAGCTTCTTTCCAGTTTTGAACGGAAGATATTTCCTTTTTCACCATAGCCCTCTATGGGCTTCCAAATATCCCTTTGCCAATTCCACAAGAACAGCCTTAGCGAAAGGCTTCTTGAAGGGAAAGATGTAACTCTGTGAGATGAATTAACAGAACACAGAGCAGTTTCTCAGAAAGCTTCTTTCCAGTTTTGAACGGAAGAGATTTCCTTTTTCACCATAGCCCTCTATGGGCTTCCAAATATCCCTTTGCCAATTCCACAAGAACAGCCTTAGCGAAAGGCTTCTTGAAGGGAAAGATGTAACTCTGTGAGATGAATTAACAGAACACAGAGCAGTTTCTCAGAAAGTTTCTTTCCAGTTTTGAACGGAAGATATTTCCTTTTTCACCATAGCCCTCTATGGGCTTCCAAATATCCCTTTGCCAATTCCACAAGAACAGCCTTAGCGAAAGGCTTCTTGAAGGGAAAGATGTAACTCTGTGAGATGAATTAACAGAACACAGAGCAGTTTCTCAGAAAGCTTCTTTCCAGTTTTGAACGGAAGATATTTCCTTTTTCACCATAGCCCTCTATGGGCTTCCAAATATCCCTTTGCCAATTCCACAAGAACAGCCTTAGCGAAAGGCTTCTTGAAGGGAAAGATGTAACTCTGTGAGATGAATTAACAGAACACAGAGCAATTTCTCAGAAAGCTTCTTTCCAGTTTTGAACGGAAGATATTTCCTTTTTCACCATAGCCCTCTATGGGCTTCCAAATATCCCTTTGCCAATTCCACAAGAACAGCCTTAGCGAAAGGCTTCTTGAAGGGAAAGATGTAACTCTGTGAGATGAATTAACAGAACACAGAGCAGTTTCTCAGAAAGCTTCTTTCCAGTTTTGAACGGAAGATATTTCCTTTTTCACCATAGCCCTGTATGGGCTTCCAAATATCCCTTTGCCAATTCCACAAGAACAGCCTTAGCGAAAGGCTTCTTGAAGGGAAAGATGTAACTCTGTGAGATGAATTAACAGAACACAGAGCAGTTTCCCAGAAAGCTTCTTTCCAGTTTTGAACGGAAGATATTTCCTTTTTCACCATAGCCCTCTATGGGCTTCCAAATATCCCTTTGCCAATTTCACAAGAACAGCCTTAGCGAAAGGCTTCTTGAAGGGAAAGATGTAACTCTGTGAGATGAATTAACAGAACACAGAGCAGTTTCTCAGAAAGCTTCTTTCCAGTTTTGAACGGAAGATATTTCCTTTTTCACCATAGCCCTCTATGGGCTTCCAAATATCCCTTTGCCAATTCCACAAGGACAGCCTTAGCGAAAGGCTTCTTGAAGGGAAAGATGTAACTCTGTGAGATGAATTAACAGAACACAGAGCAGTTTCTCAGAAAGCTTCTTTCCAGTTTTGAACGGAAGATATTTCCTTTTTCACCATAGCCCTCTATGGGCTTCCAAATATCCCTTTGCCAATTCCACAAGAACAGCCTTAGCGAAAGGCTTCTTGAAGGGAAAGATGTAACTCTGTGAGATGAATTAACAGAACACAGGGTAGTTTCTCAGAAAGCTTCTTTCCAGTTTCGAACGGAAGATATTTCCTTTTTCACCATAGCCCTCTATGGGCTTCCAAATATCCCTTTGCCAAGTCCACAAGAACAGCCTTAGCGAAAGGCTTCTTGAAGGGAAAGATGTAACTCTGTGAGATGAATTAACAGAACACAGAGCAGTTTCTCAGAAAGCTTCTTTCCAGTTTTGAACGGAAGATATTTCCTTTTTCACCATAGCCCTCTATGGGCTTCCAAATATCCCTTTGCCAATTCCACAAGAACAGCCTTAGCGAAAGGCTTCTTGAAGGGAAAGATGTAACTCTGTGAGATGAATTAACAGAACACAGAGCAGTTTCTCAGAAAGCTTCTTTCCAGTTTTGAACGGAAGAGATTTCCTTTTTCACCATAGCCCTCTATGGGCTTCCAAATATCCCTTTGCCAATTCCACAAGAACAGCCTTAGCGAAAGGCTTCTTGAAGGGAAAGATGTAACTCTGTGAGATGAATTAACAGAACACAGAGCAGTTTCTCAGAAAGCTTCTTTCCAGTTTTGAACGGAAGATATTTCCTTTTTCACCATAGCCCTCTATGGGCTTCCAAATATCCCTTTGCCAATTCCACAAGAACAGCCTTAGCGAAAGGCTTCTTGAAGGGAAAGATGTAACTCTGTGAGATGAATTAACAGAACACAGGGTAGTTTCTCAGAAAGCTTCTTTCCAGTTTTGAACGGAAGATATTTCCTTTTTCACCATAGCCCTCTATGGGCTTCCAAATATCCCTTTGCCAATTCCACAAGAACAGCCTTAGCGAAAGGCTTCTTGAAGGGAAAGATGTAACTCTGTGAGATGAATTAACAGAACACAGAGCAGTTTCTCAGAAAGCTTCTTTCCAGTTTTGAACGGAAGATATTTCCTTTTTCACCATAGCCCTCTATGGGCTTCCAAATATCCCTTTGCCAATTCCACAAGAACAGCCTTAGCGAAAGGCTTCTTGAAGGGAAAGATGTAACTCTGTGAGATGAATTAACAGAACACAGAGCAGTTTCTCAGAAAGCTTCTTTCCAGTTTTGAACGGAAAATATTTCCTTTTTCACCATAGCCCTCTATGGGCTTCCAAATATCCCTTTGCCAATTCCACAAGAACAGCCTTAGCGAAAGGCTTCTTGAAGGGAAAGATGTAACTCTGTGAGATGAATTAACAGAACACAGAGCAGTTTCTCAGAAAGCTTCTTTCCAGTTTTGAACGGAAGATATTTCCTTTTTCACCATAGCCCTCTATGGGCTTCCAAATATCCCTTTGCCAATTCCACAAGAACAGCCTTAGCGAAAGGCTTCTTGAAGGGAAAGATGTAACTCTGTGAGATGAATTAACAGAACACAGAGCAGTTTCTCACAAAGCTTCTTTCCAGTTTTGAACGGAAGATATTTCCTTTTTCACCATAGCCCTCTATGGGCTTCCAAATATCCCTTTGCCAATTCCACAAGGACAGCCTTAGCGAAAGGCTTCTTGAAGGGAAAGATGTAACTCTGTGAGATGAATTAACAGAACACAGAGCAGTTTCTCAGAAAGCTTCTTTCCAGTTTTGAACGGAAGATATTTCCTTTTTCACCATAGCCCTCTATGGGCTTCCAAATATCCCTTTGCCAATTCCACAAGAACAGCCTTAGCGAAAGGCTTCTTGAAGGGAAAGATGTAACTCTGTGAGATGAATTAACAGAACACAGAGCAGTTTCTCAGAAAGCTTCTTTCCAGTTTCGAACGGAAGATATTTCCTTTTTCACCATAGCCCTCTATGGGCTTCCAAATATCCCTTTGCCAAGTCCACAAGAACAGCCTTAGCGAAAGGCTTCTTGAAGGGAAAGATGTAACTCTGTGAGATGAATTAACAGAACACAGAGCAGTTTCTCAGAAAGCTTCTTTCCAGTTTTGAACGGAAGATATTTCCTTTTTCACCAGAGCCCTCTATGGGCTTCCAAATATCCCTTTGCCAATTCCACAAGAACAGCCTTAGCGAAAGGCTTCTTGAAGGGAAAGATGTAACTCTGTGAGATGAATTAACAGAACACAGAGCAGTTTCTCAGAAAGCTTCTTTCCAGTTTTGAACGGAAGATATTTCCTTTTTCACCATAGCCCTCTATGGGCTTCCAAATATCCCTTTGCCAATTCCACAAGAACAGCCTTAGCGAAAGGCTTCTTGAAGGGAAAGATGTAACTCTGTGAGATGAATTAACAGAACACAGAGCAGTTTCTCAGAAAGCTTCTTTCCAGTTTTGAACGGAAGATATTTCCTTTTTCACCATAGCCCTCTATGGGCTTCCAAATATCCCTTTGCCAATTCCACAAGAACAGCCTTAGCGAAAGGCTTCTTGAAGGGAAAGATGTAACTCTGTGAGATGAATTAACAGAACACAGAGCAGTTTCTCAGAAAGCTTCTTTCCAGTTTTGAACGGAAGATATTTCCTTTTTCACCATAGCCCTCTATGGGCTTCCAAATATCCCTTTGCCAATTCCACAAGAACAGCCTTAGCGAAAGGCTTCTTGAAGGGAAAGATGTAACTCTGTGAGATGAATTAACAGAACACAGGGCAGTTTCTCAGAAAGCTTCTTTCCAGTTTTGAACGGAAGATATTTCCTTTTTCACCATAGCCCTCTATGGGCTTCCAAATATCCCTTTGCCAATTCCACAAGAACAGCCTTAGCGAAAGGCTTCTTGAAGGGAAAGATGTAACTCTGTGAGATGAATTAACAGAACACAGAGCAGTTTCTCAGAAAGCTTCTTTCCAGTTTTGAACGGAAGATATTTCCTTTTTCACCATAGCCCTCTATGGGCTTCCAAATATCCCTTTGCCAATTCCACAAGGACAGCCTTAGCGAAAGGCTTCTTGAAGGGAAAGATGTAACTCTGTGAGATGAATTAACAGAACACAGAGCAGTTTCTCAGAAAGCTTCTTTCCAGTTTTGAACGGAAGATATTTCCTTTTTCACCATAGCCCTCTATGGGCTTCCAAATATCCCTTTGCCAATTCCACAAGAACAGCCTTAGCGAAAGGCTTCTTGAAGGGAAAGATGTAACTCTGTGAGATGAATTAACAGAACACAGGGTAGTTTCTCAGAAAGCTTCTTTCCAGTTTCGAACGGAAGATATTTCCTTTTTCACCATAGCCCTCTATGGGCTTCCAAATATCCCTTTGCCAAGTCCACAAGAACAGCCTTAGCGAAAGGCTTCTTGAAGGGAAAGATGTAACTCTGTGAGATGAATTAACAGAACACAGAGCAGTTTCTCAGAAAGCTTCTTTCCAGTTTTGAACGGAAGATATTTCCTTTTTCACCATAGCCCTCTATGGGCTTCCAAATATCCCTTTGCCAATTCCACAAGAACAGCCTTAGCGAAAGGCTTCTTGAAGGGAAAGATGTAACTCTGTGAGATGAATTAACAGAACACAGAGCAGTTTCTCAGAAAGCTTCTTTCCAGTTTTGAACGGAAGAGATTTCCTTTTTCACCATAGCCCTCTATGGGCTTCCAAATATCCCTTTGCCAATTCCACAAGAACAGCCTTAGCGAAAGGCTTCTTGAAGGGAAAGATGTAACTCTGTGAGATGAATTAACAGAACACAGAGCAGTTTCTCAGAAAGCTTCTTTCCAGTTTTGAACGGAAGATATTTCCTTTTTCACCATAGCCCTCTATGGGCTTCCAAATATCCCTTTGCCAATTCCACAAGAACAGCCTTAGCGAAAGGCTTCTTGAAGGGAAAGATGTAACTCTGTGAGATGAATTAACAGAACACAGGGTAGTTTCTCAGAAAGCTTCTTTCCAGTTTTGAACGGAAGATATTTCCTTTTTCACCATAGCCCTCTATGGGCTTCCAAATATCCCTTTGCCAATTCCACAAGAACAGCCTTAGCGAAAGGCTTCTTGAAGGGAAAGATGTAACTCTGTGAGATGAATTAACAGAACACAGAGCAGTTTCTCAGAAAGCTTCTTTCCAGTTTTGAACGGAAGATATTTCCTTTTTCACCATAGCCCTCTATGGGCTTCCAAATATCCCTTTGCCAATTCCACAAGAACAGCCTTAGCGAAAGGCTTCTTGAAGGGAAAGATGTAACTCTGTGAGATGAATTAACAGAACACAGAGCAGTTTCTCAGAAAGCTTCTTTCCAGTTTTGAACGGAAAATATTTCCTTTTTCACCATAGCCCTCTATGGGCTTCCAAATATCCCTTTGCCAATTCCACAAGAACAGCCTTAGCGAAAGGCTTCTTGAAGGGAAAGATGTAACTCTGTGAGATGAATTAACAGAACACAGAGCAGTTTCTCAGAAAGCTTCTTTCCAGTTTTGAACGGAAGATATTTCCTTTTTCACCATAGCCCTCTATGGGCTTCCAAATATCCCTTTGCCAATTCCACAAGAACAGCCTTAGCGAAAGGCTTCTTGAAGGGAAAGATGTAACTCTGTGAGATGAATTAACAGAACACAGAGCAGTTTCTCACAAAGCTTCTTTCCAGTTTTGAACGGAAGATATTTCCTTTTTCACCATAGCCCTCTATGGGCTTCCAAATATCCCTTTGCCAATTCCACAAGGACAGCCTTAGCGAAAGGCTTCTTGAAGGGAAAGATGTAACTCTGTGAGATGAATTAACAGAACACAGAGCAGTTTCTCAGAAAGCTTCTTTCCAGTTTTGAACGGAAGATATTTCCTTTTTCACCATAGCCCTCTATGGGCTTCCAAATATCCCTTTGCCAATTCCACAAGAACAGCCTTAGCGAAAGGCTTCTTGAAGGGAAAGATGTAACTCTGTGAGATGAATTAACAGAACACAGAGCAGTTTCTCAGAAAGCTTCTTTCCAGTTTCGAACGGAAGATATTTCCTTTTTCACCATAGCCCTCTATGGGCTTCCAAATATCCCTTTGCCAAGTCCACAAGAACAGCCTTAGCGAAAGGCTTCTTGAAGGGAAAGATGTAACTCTGTGAGATGAATTAACAGAACACAGAGCAGTTTCTCAGAAAGCTTCTTTCCAGTTTTGAACGGAAGATATTTCCTTTTTCACCAGAGCCCTCTATGGGCTTCCAAATATCCCTTTGCCAATTCCACAAGAACAGCCTTAGCGAAAGGCTTCTTGAAGGGAAAGATGTAACTCTGTGAGATGAATTAACAGAACACAGAGCAGTTTCTCAGAAAGCTTCTTTCCAGTTTTGAACGGAAGATATTTCCTTTTTCACCATAGCCCTCTATGGGCTTCCAAATATCCCTTTGCCAATTCCACAAGAACAGCCTTAGCGAAAGGCTTCTTGAAGGGAAAGATGTAACTCTGTGAGATGAATTAACAGAACACAGAGCAGTTTCTCAGAAAGCTTCTTTCCAGTTTTGAACGGAAGATATTTCCTTTTTCACCATAGCCCTCTATGGGCTTCCAAATATCCCTTTGCCAATTCCACAAGAACAGCCTTAGCGAAAGGCTTCTTGAAGGGAAAGATGTAACTCTGTGAGATGAATTAACAGAACACAGAGCAGTTTCTCAGAAAGCTTCTTTCCAGTTTTGAACGGAAGATATTTCCTTTTTCACCATAGCCCTCTATGGGCTTCCAAATATCCCTTTGCCAATTCCACAAGAACAGCCTTAGCGAAAGGCTTCTTGAAGGGAAAGATGTAACTCTGTGAGATGAATTAACAGAACACAGGGCAGTTTCTCAGAAAGCTTCTTTCCAGTTTTGAACGGAAGATATTTCCTTTTTCACCATAGCCCTCTATGGGCTTCCAAATATCCCTTTGCCAATTCCACAAGAACAGCCTTAGCGAAAGGCTTCTTGAAGGGAAAGATGTAACTCTGTGAGATGAATTAACAGAACACAGAGCAGTTTCTCAGAAAGCTTCTTTCCAGTTTTGAACGGAAGATATTTCCTTTTTCACCATAGCCCTCTATGGGCTTCCAAATATCCCTTTGCCAATTCCACAAGAACAGCCTTAGCGAAAGGCTTCTTGAAGGGAAAGATGTAACTCTGTGAGATGAATTAACAGAACACAGAGCAGTTTCTCAGAAAGCTTCTTTCCAGTTTTGAACGGAAAATATTTCCTTTTTCACCATAGCCCTCTATGGGCTTCCAAATATCCCTTTGCCAATTCCACAAGAACAGCCTTAGCGAAAGGCTTCTTGAAGGGAAAGATGTAACTCTGTGAGATGAATTAACAGAACACAGAGCAGTTTCTCAGAAAGCTTCTTTCCAGTTTTGAACGGAAGATATTTCCTTTTTCACCATAGCCCTCTATGGGCTTCCAAATATCCCTTTGCCAATTCCACAAGAACAGCCTTAGCGAAAGGCTTCTTGAAGGGAAAGATGTAACTCTGTGAGATGAATTAACAGAACACAGAGCAGTTTCTCAGAAAGCTTCTTTCCAGTTTTGAACGGAAGATATTTCCTTTTTCACCATAGCCCTCTATGGGCTTCCAAATATCCCTTTGCCAATTCCACAAGGACAGCCTTAGCGAAAGGCTTCTTGAAGGGAAAGATGTAACTCTGTGAGATGAATTAACAGAACACAGAGCAGTTTCTCAGAAAGCTTCTTTCCAGTTTTGAACGGAAGATATTTCCTTTTTCACCATAGCCCTCTATGGGCTTCCAAATATCCCTTTGCCAATTCCACAAGAACAGCCTTAGCGAAAGGCTTCTTGAAGGGAAAGATGTAACTCTGTGAGATGAATTAACAGAACACAGGGTAGTTTCTCAGAAAGCTTCTTTCCAGTTTCGAACGGAAGATATTTCCTTTTTCACCATAGCCCTCTATGGGCTTCCAAATATCCCTTTGCCAAGTCCACAAGAACAGCCTTAGCGAAAGGCTTCTTGAAGGGAAAGATGTAACTCTGTGAGATGAATTAACAGAACACAGAGCAGTTTCTCAGAAAGCTTCTTTCCAGTTTTGAACGGAAGATATTTCCTTTTTCACCATAGCCCTCTATGGGCTTCCAAATATCCCTTTGCCAATTCCACAAGAACAGCCTTAGCGAAAGGCTTCTTGAAGGGAAAGATGTAACTCTGTGAGATGAATTAACAGAACACAGAGCAGTTTCTCACAAAGCTTCTTTCCAGTTTTGAACGGAAGATATTTCCTTTTTCACCATAGCCCTCTATGGGCTTCCAAATATCCCTTTGCCAATTCCACAAGAACAGCCTTAGCGAAAGGCTTCTTGAAGGGAAAGATGTAACTCTGTGAGATGAATTAACAGAACACAGAGCAGTTTCTCAGAAAGCTTCTTTCCAGTTTTGAACCGAAGATATTTCCTTTTTCACGATAGCCCTCTATGGGCTTCCAAATATCCCTTTGCCAATTCCACAAGAACAGCCTTAGCGAAAGGCTTCTTGAAGGGAAAGATGTAACTCTGTGAGATGAATTAACAGAACACAGAGCAGTTTCTCAGAAAGCTTCTTTCCAGTTTTGAACGGAAGATATTTCCTTTTTCACCATAGCCCTCTATGGGCTTCCAAATATCCCTTTGCCAATTCCACAAGAACAGCCTTAGCGAAAGGCTTCTTGAAGGGAAAGATGTAACTCTGTGAGATGAATTAACAGAACACAGAGCAGTTTCTCAGAAAGCTTCTTTCCAGTTTTGAACGGAAGAGATTTCCTTTTTCACCATAGCCCTCTATGGGCTTCCAAATATCCCTTTGCCAATTCCACAAGAACAGCCTTAGCGAAAGGCTTCTTGAAGGGAAAGATGTAACTCTGTGAGATGAATTAACAGAACACAGAGCAGTTTCTCAGAAAGCTTCTTTCCAGTTTAGAACGGAAGATATTTCCTTTTTCACCATAGCCCTCTATGGGCTTCCAAATATCCCTTTGCCAATTCCACAAGAACAGCCTTAGCGAAAGGCTTCTTGAAGGGAAAGATGTAACTCTGTGAGATGAATTAACAGAACACAGAGCAGTTTCTCAGAAAGCTTCTTTCCAGTTTTGAACGGAAGATATTTCCTTTTTCACCATAGCCCTCTATGGGCTTCCAAATATCCCTTTGCCAATTCCACAAGAACAGCCTTAGCGAAAGGCTTCTTGAAGGGAAAGATGTAACTCTGTGAGATGAATTAACAGAACACAGAGCAGTTTCTCAGAAAGCTTCTTTCCAGTTTTGAACGGAAGATATTTCCTTTTTCACCATAGCCCTCTATGGGCTTCCAAATATCCCTTTGCCAATTCCACAAGAACAGCCTTAGCGAAAGGCTTCTTGAAGGGAAAGATGTAACTCTGTGAGATGAATTAACAGAACACAGGGCAGTTTCTCAGAAAGCTTCTTTCCAGTTTCGAACGGAAGATATTTCCTTTTTCACCATAGCCCTCTATGGGCTTCCAAATATCCCTTTGCCAAGTCCACAAGAACAGCCTTAGCGAAAGGCTTCTTGAAGGGAAAGATGTAACTCTGTGAGATGAATTAACAGAACACAGAGCAGTTTCTCAGAAAGCTTCTTTCCAGTTTTGAACGGAAGATATTTCCTTTTTCACCATAGCCCTCTATGGGCTTCCAAATATCCCTTTGCCAATTCCACAAGAACAGCCTTAGCGAAAGGCTTCTTGAAGGGAAAGATGTAACTCTGTGAGATGAATTAACAGAACACAGAGCAGTTTCTCACAAAGCTTCTTTCCAGTTTTGAACGGAAGATATTTCCTTTTTCACCATAGCCCTCTATGGGCTTCCAAATATCCCTTTGCCAATTCCACAAGAACAGCCTTAGCGAAAGGCTTCTTGAAGGGAAAGATGTAACTCTGTGAGATGAATTAACAGAACACAGAGCAGTTTCTCAGAAAGCTTCTTTCCAGTTTTGAACCGAAGATATTTCCTTTTTCACGATAGCCCTCTATGGGCTTCCAAATATCCCTTTGCCAATTCCACAAGAACAGCCTTAGCGAAAGGCTTCTTGAAGGGAAAGATGTAACTCTGTGAGATGAATTAACAGAACACAGAGCAGTTTCTCAGAAAGCTTCTTTCCAGTTTTGAACGGAAGATATTTCCTTTTTCACCATAGCCCTCTATGGGCTTCCAAATATCCCTTTGCCAATTCCACAAGAACAGCCTTAGCGAAAGGCTTCTTGAAGGGAAAGATGTAACTCTGTGAGATGAATTAACAGAACACAGAGCAGTTTCTCAGAAAGCTTCTTTCCAGTTTTGAACGGAAGAGATTTCCTTTTTCACCATAGCCCTCTATGGGCTTCCAAATATCCCTTTGCCAATTCCACAAGAACAGCCTTAGCGAAAGGCTTCTTGAAGGGAAAGATGTAACTCTGTGAGATGAATTAACAGAACACAGAGCAGTTTCTCAGAAAGCTTCTTTCCAGTTTTGAACGGAAGATATTTCCTTTTTCACCATAGCCCTCTACGGGCTTCCAAATATCCCTTTGCCAATTCCACAAGAACAGCCTTAGCGAAAGGCTTCTTGAAGGGAAAGATGTAACTCTGTGAGATGAATTAACAGAACACAGAGCAGTTTCTCAGAAAGCTTCTTTCCAGTTTTGAACGGAAGATATTTCCTTTTTCACCATAGCCCTCTATGGGCTTCCAAATATCCCTTTGCCAATTCCACAAGAACAGCCTTAGCGAAAGGCTTCTTGAAGGGAAAGATGTAACTCTGTGAGATGAATTAACAGAACACAGAGCAGTTTCTCAGAAAGCTTCTTTCCAGTTTTGAACGGAAGATATTTCCTTTTTCACCATAGCCCTCTATGGGCTTCCAAATATCCCTTTGCCAATTCCACAAGAACAGCCTTAGCGAAAGGCTTCTTGAAGGGAAAGATGTAACTCTGTGAGATGAATTAACAGAACACAGGGCAGTTTCTCAGAAAGCTTCTTTCCAGTTTTGAACGGAAGATATTTCCTTTTTCACCATAGCCCTCTATGGGCTTCCAAATATCCCTTTGCCAATTCCACAAGGACAGCCTTAGCGAAAGGCTTCTTGAAGGGAAAGATGTAACTCTGTGAGATGAATTAACAGAACACAGAGCAGTTTCTCTGAAAGCTTCTTTCCAGTTTTGAACGGAAGATATTTCCTTTTTCACCATAGCCCTCTATGGGCTTCTAAATATCCCTTTGCCAATTCCACAAGAACAGCCTTAGCGAAAGGCTTCTTGAAGGGAAAGATGTAACTCTGTGAGATGAATTAACAGAACACAGAGCAGTTTCTCAGAAAGCTTCTTTCCAGTTTTGAACGGAAGATATTTCCTTTTTCACCATAGCCCTCTATGGGCTTCCAAATATCCCTTTGCCAATTCCACAAGAACAGCCTTAGCGAAAGGCTTCTTGAAGGGAAAGATGTAACTCTGTGAGATGAATTAACAGAACACAGAGCAGTTTCTCAGAAAGCTTCTTTCCAGTTTTGAACGGAAGATATTTCCTTTTTCACCATAGCCCTCTATGGGCTTCCAAATATCCCTTTGCCAATTACACAAGAACAGCCTTAGCGAAAGGCTTCTTGAAGGGAAAGATGTAACTCTGTGAGATGAATTAACAGAACACAGAGCAGTTTCTCAGAAAGCTTCTTTCCAGTTTTGAACGGAAGAGATTTCCTTTTTCACCATAGCCCTCTATGGGCTTCCAAATATCCCTTTGCCAATTCCACAAGAACAGCCTTAGCGAAAGGCTTCTTGAAGGGAAAGATGTAACTCTGTGAGATGAATTAACAGAACACAGAGCAGTTTCTCAGAAAGCTTCTTTCCAGTTTTGAACGGAAGATATTTCCTTTTTCACCATAGCCCTCTATGGGCTTCCAAATATCCCTTTGCCAATTCCACAAGAACAGCCTTAGCGAAAGGCTTCTTGAAGGGAAAGATGTAACTCTGTGAGATGAATTAACAGAACACAGAGCAGTTTCTCAGAAAGCTTCTTTCCAGTTTTGAACGGAAGATATTTCCTTTTTCACCATAGCCCTCTATGGGCTTCCAAATATCCCTTTGCCAATTCCACAAGAACAGCCTTAGCGAAAGGCTTCTTGAAGGGAAAGATGTAACTCTGTGAGATGAATTAACAGAACACAGAGCAGTTTCTCAGAAAGCTTCTTTCCAGTTTTGAACGGAAGATATTTCCTTTTTCACCATAGCCCTCTATGGGCTTCCAAATATCCCTTTGCCAATTCCACAAGAACAGCCTTAGCGAAAGGCTTCTTGAAGGGAAAGATGTAACTCTGTGAGATGAATTAACAGAACACAGAGCAGTTTCTCAGAAAGCTTCTTTCCAGTTTTGAACGGAAGATATTTCCTTTTTCACCATAGCCCTCTATGGGCTTCCAAATATCCCTTTGCCAATTCCACAAGAACAGCCTTAGCGAAAGGCTTCTTGAAGGGAAAGATGTAACTCTGTGAGATGAATTAACAGAACACAGAGCAGTTTCTCAGAAAGCTTCTTTCCAGTTTTGAACGGAAGATATTTCCTTTTTCACCATAGCCCTCTATGGGCTTCCAAATATCCCTTTGCCAAGTCCACAAGGGCAGCCTTAGCGAAAGGCTTCTTGAAGGGAAAGATGTAACTCTGTGAGATGAATTAACAGAACACAGAGCAGTTTCTCAGAAAGCTTCTTTCCAGTTTTGAACGGAAGATATTTCCTTTTTCACCGTAGCCCTCTATGGGCTTCAAATATCCCTTTGCCAATTCCACAAGAACAGCCTTAGCGAAAGGCTTCTTGAAGGGAAAGATGTAACTCTGTGAGATGAATTAACAGAACACAGAGCAGTTTCTCAGAAAGCTTCTTTCCAGTTTTGAACGGAAGATATTTCCTTTTTCACCATAGCCCTCTATGGGCTTCCAAATATCCCTTTGCCAATTCCACAAGAACAGCCTTAGCGAAAGGCTTCTTGAAGGGAAAGATGTAACTCTGTGAGATGAATTAACAGAACACAGGGCAGTTTCTCAGAAAGCTTCTTTCCAGTTTTGAACGGAAGATATTTCCTTTTTCACCATAGCCCTCTATGGGCTTCCAAATATCCCTTTGCCAATTCCACAAGAACAGCCTTAGCGAAAGGCTTCTTGAAGGGAAAGATGTAACTCTGTGAGATGAATTAACAGAACACAGAGCAGTTTCTCAGAAAGCTTCTTTCCAGTTTTGAACGGAAGATATTTCCTTTTTCACCATAGCCCTCTATGGGCTTCCAAATATCCCTTTGCCAATTCCACAAGAACAGCCTTAGCGAAAGGCTTCTTGAAGGGAAAGATGTAACTCTGTGAGATGAATTAACAGAACACAGAGCAGTTTCTCAGAAAGCTTCTTTCCAGTTTTGAACGGAAGATATTTCCTTTTTCACCATAGCCCTCTATGGGCTTCCAAATATCCCTTTGCCAATTCCACAAGAACAGCCTTAGCGAAAGGCTTCTTGAAGGGAAAGATGTAACTCTGTGAGATGAATTAACAGAACACAGAGCAGTTTCTCAGAAAGCTTCTTTCCAGTTTTGAACGGAAGATATTTCCTTTTTCACCATAGCCCTCTATGGGCTTCCAAATATCCCTTTGCCAATTCCACAAGAACAGCCTTAGCGAAAGGCTTCTTGAAGGGAAAGATGTAACTCTGTGAGATGAATTAACAGAACACAGAGCAGTTTCTCAGAAAGCTTCTTTCCAGTTTTGAACGGAAGATATTTCCTTTTTCACCATAGCCCTCTATGGGCTTCCAAATATCCCTTTGCCAATTCCACAAGAACAGCCTTAGCGAAAGGCTTCTTGAAGGGAAAGATGTAACTCTGTGAGATGAATTAACAGAACACAGAGCAGTTTCTCAGAAAGCTTCTTTCCAGTTTTGAACGGAAGATATTTCCTTTTTCACCATAGCCCTCTATGGGCTTCCAAATATCCCTTTGCCAATTCCAAAAGAACAGCCTTAGCGAAAGGCTTCTTGAAGGGAAAGATGTAACTCTGTGAGATGAATTAACAGAACACAGAGCAGTTTCTCAGAAAGCTTCTTTCCAGTTTCGAACGGAAGATATTTCCTTTTTCACCATAGCCCTCTATGGGCTTCCAAATATCCCTTTGCCAAGTCCACAAGAACAGCCTTAGCGAAAGGCTTCTTGAAGGGAAAGATGTAACTCTGTGAGATGAATTAACAGAACACAGAGCAGTTTCTCAGAAAGCTTCTTTCCAGTTTTGAACGGAAGATATTTCCTTTTTCACCATAGCCCTCTATGGGCTTCCAAATATCCCTTTGCCAATTCCACAAGAACAGCCTTAGCGAAAGGCTTCTTGAAGGGAAAGATGTAACTCTGTGAGATGAATTAACAGAACACAGAGCAGTTTCTCAGAAAGCTTCTTTCCAGTTTTGAACGGAAGATATTTCCTTTTTCACCATAGCCCTCTATGGGCTTCCAAATATCCCTTTTCCAATTCCACAAGAACAGCCTTAGCGAAAGGCTTCTTGAAGGGAAAGATGTAACTCTGTGAGATGAATTAACAGAACACAGAGCAGTTTCTCAGAAAGCTTCTTTCCAGTTTTGAACGGAAGATATTTCCTTTTTCACCATAGCCCTCTATGGGCTTCCAAATATCCCTTTGCCAATTCCACAAGAACAGCCTTAGCGAAAGGCTTCTTGAAGGGAAAGATGTAACTCTGTGAGATGAATTAACAGAACACAGAGCAGTTTCTCAGAAAGCTTCTTTCCAGTTTCGAACGGAAGATATTTCCTTTTTCACCATAGCCCTCTATGGGCTTCCAAATATCCCTTTGCCAAGTCCACAAGAACAGCCTTAGCGAAAGGCTTCTTGAAGGGAAAGATGTAACTCTGTGAGATGAATTAACAGAACACAGAGCAGTTTCTCAGAAAGCTTCTTTCCAGTTTTGAACGGAAGATATTTCCTTTTTCACCATAGCCCTCTATGGGCTTCCAAATATCCCTTTGCCAATTCCACAAGAACAACCTTAGCGAAAGGCTTCTTGAAGGGAAAGATGTAACTCTGTGAGATGAATTAACAGAACACAGAGCAGTTTCTCTGAAAGCTTCTTTCCAGTTTTGAACGGAAGATATTTCCTTTTTCACCATAGACCTCTATGGGCTTCCAAATATCCCTTTGCCAATTCCACAAGAACAGCCTTAGCGAAAGGCTTCTTAAAGGGAAAGATGTAACTCTGTGAGATGAATTAACAGAACACAGAGCAGTTTCTCAGAAAGCTTCTTTCCAGTTTTGAACGGAAGATATTTCCTTTTTCACCATAGCCCTCTATGGGCTTCCAAATATCCCTTTGCCAATTCCACAAGAACAGCCTTAGCGAAAGGCTTCTTGAAGGGAAAGATGTAACTCTGTGAGATGAATTAACAGAACACAGAGCAGTTTCTCAGAAAGCTTCTTTCCAGTTTTGAACGGAAGATATTTCCTTTTTCACCATAGCCCTCTATGGGCTTCCAAATATCCCTTTGCCAATTCCACAAGAACAGCCTTAGCGAAAGGCTTCTTGAAGGGAAAGATGTAACTCTGTGAGATGAATTAACAGAACACAGAGCAGTTTCTCAGAAAGCTTCTTTCCAGTTTTGAACGGAAGAGATTTCCTTTTTCACCATAGCCCTCTATGGGCTTCCAAATATCCCTTTGCCAATTCCACAAGAACAGCCTTAGCGAAAGGCTTCTTGAAGGGAAAGATGTAAGTCTGTGAGATGAATTAACAGAACACAGAGCAGTTTCTCAGAAAGTTTCTTTCCAGTTTTGAACGGAAGATATTTCCTTTTTCACCATAGCCCTCTATGGGCTTCCAAATATCCCTTTGCCAATTCCACAAGAACAGCCTTAGCGAAAGGCTTCTTGAAGGGAAAGATGTAACTCTGTGAGATGAATTAACAGAACACAGAGCAGTTTCTCAGAAAGCTTCTTTCCAGTTTTGAACGGAAGATATTTCCTTTTTCACCATAGCCCTCTATGGGCTTCCAAATATCCCTTTGCCAATTCCACAAGAACAGCCTTAGCGAAAGGCTTCTTGAAGGGAAAGATGTAACTCTGTGAGATGAATTAACAGAACACAGAGCAATTTCTCAGAAAGCTTCTTTCCAGTTTTGAACGGAAGATATTTCCTTTTTCACCATAGCCCTCTATGGGCTTCCAAATATCCCTTTGCCAATTCCACAAGAACAGCCTTAGCGAAAGGCTTCTTGAAGGGAAAGATGTAACTCTGTGAGATGAATTAACAGAACACAGAGCAGTTTCTCAGAAAGCTTCTTTCCAGTTTTGAACGGAAGATATTTCCTTTTTCACCATAGCCCTGTATGGGCTTCCAAATATCCCTTTGCCAATTCCACAAGAACAGCCTTAGCGAAAGGCTTCTTGAAGGGAAAGATGTAACTCTGTGAGATGAATTAACAGAACACAGAGCAGTTTCTCAGAAAGCTTCTTTCCAGTTTTGAACGGAAGATATTTCCTTTTTCACCATAGCCCTCTATGGGCTTCCAAATATCCCTTTGCCAATTCCACAAGAACAGCCTTAGCGAAAGGCTTCTTGAAGGGAAAGATGTAACTCTGTGAGATGAATTAACAGAACACAGGGCAGTTTCTCAGAAAGCTTCTTTCCAGTTTTGAACGGAAGATATTTCCTTTTTCACCATAGCCCTCTATGGGCTTCCAAATATCCCTTTGCCAATTCCACAAGAACAGCCTTAGCGAAAGGCTTCTTGAAGGGAAAGATGTAACTCTGTGAGATGAATTAACAGAACACAGAGCAGTTTCTCTGAAAGCTTCTTTCCAGTTTTGAACGGAAGATATTTCCTTTTTCACCATAGCCCTCTATGGGCTTCTAAATATCCCTTTGCCAATTCCACAAGAACAGCCTTAGCGAAAGGCTTCTTGAAGGGAAAGATGTAACTCTGTGAGATGAATTAACAGAACACGGAGCAGTTTCTCAGAAAGCTTCTTTCCAGTTTTGAACGGAAGATATTTCCTTTTTCACCATAGCCCTCTATGGGCTTCCAAATATCCCTTTGCCAATTCCACAAGAACAGCCTTAGCGAAAGGCTTCTTGAAGGGAAAGATGTAACTCTGTGAGATGAATTAACAGAACACAGAGCAGTTTCTCAGAAAGCTTCTTTCCAGTTTTGAACGGAAGATATTTCCTTTTTCACCATAGCCCTCTATGGGCTTCCAAATATCCCTTTGCCAATTCCACAAGAACAGCCTTAGCGAAAGGCTTCTTGAAGGGAAAGATGTAACTCTGTGAGATGAATTAACAGAACACAGAGCAGTTTCTCAGAAAGCTTCTTTCCAGTTTTGAACGGAAGAGATTTCCTTTTTCACCATAGCCCTCTATGGGCTTCCAAATATCCCTTTGCCAATTCCACAAGAACAGCCTTAGCGAAAGGCTTCTTGAAGGGAAAGATGTAACTCTGTGAGATGAATTAACAGAACACAGAGCAGTTTCTCAGAAAGTTTCTTTCCAGTTTTGAACGGAAGATATTTCCTTTTTCACCATAGCCCTCTATGGGCTTCCAAATATCCCTTTGCCAATTCCACAAGAACAGCCTTAGCGAAAGGCTTCTTGAAGGGAAAGATGTAACTCTGTGAGATGAATTAACAGAACACAGAGCAGTTTCTCAGAAAGCTTCTTTCCAGTTTTGAACGGAAGATATTTCCTTTTTCACCATAGCCCTCTATGGGCTTCCAAATATCCCTTTGCCAATTCCACAAGAACAGCCTTAGCGAAAGGCTTCTTGAAGGGAAAGATGTAACTCTGTGAGATGAATTAACAGAACACAGAGCAGTTTCTCAGAAAGCTTCTTTCCAGTTTTGAACGGAAGATATTTCCTTTTTCACCATAGCCCTCTATGGGCTTTCAAATATCCCTTTGCCAATTCCACAAGAACAGCCTTAGCGAAAGGCTTCTTGAAGGGAAAGATGTAACTCTGTGAGATGAATTAACAGAACACAGGGCAGTTTCTCAGAAAGCTTCTTTCCAGTTTTGAACGGAAGATATTTCCTTTTCACCATAGCCCTCTATGGGCTTCCAAATATCCCTTTGCCAATTCCACAAGAACAGCCTTAGCGAAAGGCTTCTTGAAGGGAAAGATGTAACTCTGTGAGATGAATTAACAGAACACAGAGCAGTTTCTCAGAAAGCTTCTTTCCAGTTTTGAACGGAAGATATTTCCTTTTTCACCATAGCCCTCTATGGGCTTCCAAATATCCCTTTGCCAATTCCACAAGAACAGCCTTAGCGAAAGGCTTCTTGAAGGGAAAGATGTAACTCTGTGAGATGAATTAACAGAACACAGAGCACTTTCTCAGAAAGCTTCTTTCAAGTTTTGAACGGAAGATATTTCCTTTTTCACCATAGCCCTCTATGGGCTTCCAAATATCCCTTTGCCAATTCCACAAGAACAGCCTTAGCGAAAGGCTTCTTGAAGGGAAAGATGTAACTCTGTGAGATGAATTAACAGAACACAGAGCAGTTTCTCAGAAAGCTTCTTTCCAGTTTTGAACGGAAGATATTTCCTTTTTCACCATAGCCCTCTATGGGCTTCCAAATATCCCTTTGCCAATTCCACAAGAACAGCCTTAGCGAAAGGCTTCTTGAAGGGAAAGATGTAACTCTGTGAGATGAATTAACAGAACACAGAGCATTTCTCAGAAAGCTTCTTTCCAGTTTTGAACGGAAGATATTTCCTTTTTCACCATAGCCCTCTATGGGCTTCCAAATATCCCTTTGCCAATTCCACAAGAACAGCCTTAGCGAAAGGCTTCTTGAAGGGAAAGATGTAACTCTGTGAGATGAATTAACAGAACACAGAGCAGTTTCTCAGAAAGCTTCTTTCCAGTTTTGAACGGAAGATATTTCCTTTTTCACCATAGCCCTCTATGGGCTTCCAAATATCCCTTTGCCAATTCCACAAGAACAGCCTTAGCGAAAGGCTTCTTGAAGGGAAAGATGTAACTCTGTGAGATGAATTAACAGAACACAGAGCAGTTTCTCAGAAAGCTTATTTCCAGTTTTGAACGGAAGATATTTCCTTTTTCACCATAGCCCTCTATGGGCTTCCAAATATCCCTTTGCCAATTCCACAAGAACAGCCTTAGCGAAAGGCTTCTTGAAGGGAAAGATGTAACTCTGTGAGATGAATTAACAGAACACAGAGCAGTTTCTCAGAAAGCTTCTTTCCAGTTTTGAACGGAAGATATTTCCTTTTTCACCATAGCCCTCTATGGGCTTCCAAATATCCCTTTGCCAAGTCCACAAGAACAGCCTTAGCGAAAGGCTTCTTGAAGGGAAAGATGTAACTCTGTGAGATGAATTAACAGAACACAGAGCAGTTTCTCAGAAAGCTTCTTTCCAGTTTTGAACGGAAGATATTTCCTTTTTCACCATAGCCCTCTATGGGCTTCCAAATATCCCTTTGCCAATTCCACAAGAACAGCCTTAGCGAAAGGCTTCTTGAAGGGAAAGATGTAACTCTGTGAGATGAATTAACAGAACACAGAGCAGTTTCTCAGAAAGCTTCTTTCCAGTTTTGAACGGAAGATATTTCCTTTTTCACCATAGCCCTCTATGGGCTTCCAAATATCCCTTTGCCAATTCCACAAGAACAGCCTTAGCGAAAGGCTTCTTGAAGGGAAAGATGTAACTCTGTGAGATGAATTAACAGAACACAGGGCAGTTTCTCAGAAAGCTTCTTTCCAGTTTTGAACGGAAGATATTTCCTTTTTCACCATAGCCCTCTATGGGCTTCCAAATATCCCTTTGCCAATTCCACAAGAACAGCCTTAGCGAAAGGCTTCTTGAAGGGAAAGATGTAACTCTGTGAGATGAATTAACAGAACACAGAGCAGTTTCTCAGAAAGCTTCTTTCCAGTTTTGAACGGAAGATATTTCCTTTTTCACCATAGCCCTCTATGGGCTTCCAAATATCCCTTTGCCAATTCCACAAGAACAGCCTTAGCGAAAGGCTTCTTGAAGGGAAAGATGTAACTCTGTGAGATGAATTAACAGAACACAGAGCAGTTTCTCAGAAAGCTTCTTTCCAGTTTTGAACGGAAGATATTTCCTTTTTCACCATAGCCCTCTATGGGCTTCCAAATATCCCTTTGCCAATTCCACAAGAACAGCCTTAGCGAAAGGCTTCTTGAAGGGAAAGATGTAACTCTGTGAGATGAATTAACAGAACACAGAGCAATTTCTCAGAAAGCTTCTTTCCAGTTTTGAACGGAAGATATTTCCTTTTTCACCATAGCCCTCTATGGGCTTCCAAATATCCCTTTGCCAATTCCACAAGAACAGCCTTAGCGAAAGGCTTCTTGAAGGGAAAGATGTAACTCTGTGAGATGAATTAACAGAACACAGAGCAGTTTCTCAGAAAGCTTCTTTCCAGTTTTGAACGGAAGATATTTCCTTTTTCACCATAGCCCTGTATGGGCTTCCAAATATCCCTTTGCCAATTCCACAAGAACAGCCTTAGCGAAAGGCTTCTTGAAGGGAAAGATGTAACTCTGTGAGATGAATTAACAGAACACAGAGCAGTTTCTCAGAAAGCTTCTTTCCAGTTTTGAACGGAAGATATTTCCTTTTTCACCATAGCCCTCTATGGGCTTCCAAATATCCCTTTGCCAATTCCACAAGAACAGCCTTAGCGAAAGGCTTCTTGAAGGGAAAGATGTAACTCTGTGAGATGAATTAACAGAACACAGGGCAGTTTCTCAGAAATCTTCTTTCCAGTTTTGAACGGAAGATATTTCCTTTTTCACCATAGCCCTCTATGGGCTTCCAAATATCCCTTTGCCAATTCCACAAGAACAGCCTTAGCGAAAGGCTTCTTGAAGGGAAAGATGTAACTCTGTGAGATGAATTAACAGAACACAGAGCAGTTTCTCTGAAAGCTTCTTTCCAGTTTTGAACGGAAGATATTTCCTTTTTCACCATAGCCCTCTATGGGCTTCTAAATATCCCTTTGCCAATTCCACAAGAACAGCCTTAGCGAAAGGCTTCTTGAAGGGAAAGATGTAACTCTGTGAGATGAATTAACAGAACACGGAGCAGTTTCTCAGAAAGCTTCTTTCCAGTTTTGAACGGAAGATATTTCCTTTTTCACCATAGCCCTCTATGGGCTTCCAAATATCCCTTTGCCAATTCCACAAGAACAGCCTTAGCGAAAGGCTTCTTGAAGGGAAAGATGTAACTCTGTGAGATGAATTAACAGAACACAGAGCAGTTTCTCAGAAAGCTTCTTTCCAGTTTTGAACGGAAGATATTTCCTTTTTCACCATAGCCCTCTATGGGCTTCCAAATATCCCTTTGCCAATTCCACAAGAACAGCCTTAGCGAAAGGCTTCTTGAAGGGAAAGATGTAACTCTGTGAGATGAATTAACAGAACACAGAGCAGTTTCTCAGAAAGCTTCTTTCCAGTTTTGAACGGAAGAGATTTCCTTTTTCACCATAGCCCTCTATGGGCTTCCAAATATCCCTTTGCCAATTCCACAAGAACAGCCTTAGCGAAAGGCTTCTTGAAGGGAAAGATGTAACTCTGTGAGATGAATTAACAGAACACAGAGCAGTTTCTCAGAAAGTTTCTTTCCAGTTTTGAACGGAAGATATTTCCTTTTTCACCATAGCCCTCTATGGGCTTCCAAATATCCCTTTGCCAATTCCACAAGAACAGCCTTAGCGAAAGGCTTCTTGAAGGGAAAGATGTAACTCTGTGAGATGAATTAACAGAACACAGAGCAGTTTCTCAGAAAGCTTCTTTCCAGTTTTGAACGGAAGATATTTCCTTTTTCACCATAGCCCTCTATGGGCTTCCAAATATCCCTTTGCCAATTCCACAAGAACAGCCTTAGCGAAAGGCTTCTTGAAGGGAAAGATGTAACTCTGTGAGATGAATTAACAGAACACAGAGCAGTTTCTCAGAAAGCTTCTTTCCAGTTTTGAACGGAAGATATTTCCTTTTTCACCATAGCCCTCTATGGGCTTTCAAATATCCCTTTGCCAATTCCACAAGAACAGCCTTAGCGAAAGGCTTCTTGAAGGGAAAGATGTAACTCTGTGAGATGAATTAACAGAACACAGGGCAGTTTCTCAGAAAGCTTCTTTCCAGTTTTGAACGGAAGATATTTCCTTTTCACCATAGCCCTCTATGGGCTTCCAAATATCCCTTTGCCAATTCCACAAGAACAGCCTTAGCGAAAGGCTTCTTGAAGGGAAAGATGTAACTCTGTGAGATGAATTAACAGAACACAGAGCAGTTTCTCAGAAAGCTTCTTTCCAGTTTTGAACGGAAGATATTTCCTTTTTCACCATAGCCCTCTATGGGCTTCCAAATATCCCTTTGCCAATTCCACAAGAACAGCCTTAGCGAAAGGCTTCTTGAAGGGAAAGATGTAACTCTGTGAGATGAATTAACAGAACACAGAGCACTTTCTCAGAAAGCTTCTTTCAAGTTTTGAACGGAAGATATTTCCTTTTTCACCATAGCCCTCTATGGGCTTCCAAATATCCCTTTGCCAATTCCACAAGAACAGCCTTAGCGAAAGGCTTCTTGAAGGGAAAGATGTAACTCTGTGAGATGAATTAACAGAACACAGAGCAGTTTCTCAGAAAGCTTCTTTCCAGTTTTGAACGGAAGATATTTCCTTTTTCACCATAGCCCTCTATGGGCTTCCAAATATCCCTTTGCCAATTCCACAAGAACAGCCTTAGCGAAAGGCTTCTTGAAGGGAAAGATGTAACTCTGTGAGATGAATTAACAGAACACAGAGCATTTCTCAGAAAGCTTCTTTCCAGTTTTGAACGGAAGATATTTCCTTTTTCACCATAGCCCTCTATGGGCTTCCAAATATCCCTTTGCCAATTCCACAAGAACAGCCTTAGCGAAAGGCTTCTTGAAGGGAAAGATGTAACTCTGTGAGATGAATTAACAGAACACAGAGCAGTTTCTCAGAAAGCTTCTTTCCAGTTTTGAACGGAAGATATTTCCTTTTTCACCATAGCCCTCTATGGGCTTCCAAATATCCCTTTGCCAATTCCACAAGAACAGCCTTAGCGAAAGGCTTCTTGAAGGGAAAGATGTAACTCTGTGAGATGAATTAACAGAACACAGAGCAGTTTCTCAGAAAGCTTCTTTCCAGTTTTGAACGGAAGATATTTCCTTTTTCACCATAGCCCTCTATGGGCTTCCAAATATCCCTTTGCCAATTCCACAAGAACAGCCTTAGCGAAAGGCTTCTTGAAGGGAAAGATGTAACTCTGTGAGATGAATTAACAGAACACAGAGCAGTTTCTCAGAAAGCTTCTTTCCAGTTTTGAACGGAAGATATTTCCTTTTTCACCATAGCCCTCTATGGGCTTCCAAATATCCCTTTGCCAAGTCCACAAGAACAGCCTTAGCGAAAGGCTTCTTGAAGGGAAAGATGTAACTCTGTGAGATGAATTAACAGAACACAGAGCAGTTTCTCAGAAAGCTTCTTTCCAGTTTTGAACGGAAGATATTTCCTTTTTCACCATAGCCCTCTATGGGCTTCCAAATATCCCTTTGCCAATTCCACAAGAACAGCCTTAGCGAAAGGCTTCTTGAAGGGAAATATGTAACTCTGTGAGATGAATTAACAGAACACAGAGCAGTTTCTCAGAAAGCTTCTTTCCAGTTTTGAACGGAAGATATTTCCTTTTTCACCATAGCCCTCTATGGGCTTCCAAATATCCCTTTGCCAATTCCACAAGAACAGCCTTAGCGAAAGGCTTCTTGAAGGGAAAGATGTAACTCTGTGAGATGAATTAACAGAACACAGGGCAGTTTCTCAGAAAGCTTCTTTCCAGTTTTGAACGGAAGATATTTCCTTTTTCACCATAGCCCTCTATGGGCTTCCAAATATCCCTTTGCCAATTCCACAAGAACAGCCTTAGCGAAAGGCTTCTTGAAGGGAAAGATGTAACTCTGTGAGATGAATTAACAGAACACAGAGCAGTTTCTCAGAAAGCTTCTTTCCAGTTTTGAACGGAAGATATTTCCTTTTTCACCATAGCCCTCTATGGGCTTCCAAATATCCCTTTGCCAATTCCACAAGAACAGCCTTAGCGAAAGGCTTCTTGAAGGGAAAGATGTAACTCTGTGAGATGAATTAACAGAACACAGAGCAGTTTCTCAGAAAGCTTCTTTCCAGTTTTGAACGGAAGATATTTCCTTTTTCACCATAGCCCTCTTTGGGCTTCCAAATATCCCTTTGCCAATTCCACAAGAACAGCCTTAGCGAAAGGCTTCTTGAAGGGAAAGATGTAACTCTGTGAGATGAATTAACAGAACACAGAGCAGTTTCTCAGAAAGCTTCTTTCCAGTTTTGAACGGAAGATATTTCCTTTTTCACCATAGCCCTCTATGGGCTTCCAAATATCCCTTTGCCAATTCCACAAGAACAGCCTTAGCGAAAGGCTTCTTGAAGGGAAAGATGTAACTCTGTGAGATGAATTAACAGAACACAGAGCAGTTTCTCAGAAAGCTTCTTTCCAGTTTTGAACGGAAGATATTTCCTTTTTCACCAGAGCCCTCTATGGGCTTCCAAATATCCCTTTGCCAATTCCACAAGAACAGCCTTAGCGAAAGGCTTCTTGAAGGGAAAGATGTAACTCTGTGAGATGAATTAACAGAACACAGAGCAGTTTCTCAGAAAGCTTCTTTCCAGTTTTGAACGGAAGATATTTCCTTTTTCACCATAGCCCTCTATGGGCTTCCAAATATCCCTTTGCCAATTCCACAAGAACAGCCTTAGCGAAAGGCTTCTTGAAGGGAAAGATGTAACTCTGTGAGATGAATTAACAGAACACAGAGCAGTTTCCCAGAAAGCTTCTTTCCAGTTTTGAACGGAAGATATTTCCTTTTTCACCATAGCCCTCTATGGGCTTCCAAATATCCCTTTGCCAATTCCACAAGAACAGCCTTAGCGAAAGGCTTCTTGAAGGGAAAGATGTAACTCTGTGAGATGAATTAACAGAACACAGAGCAGTTTCTCAGAAAGCTTCTTTCCAGTTTTTGAACGGAAGATATTTCCTTTTTCACCATAGCCCTCTATGGGCTTCCAAATATCCCTTTGCCAATTCCACAAGAACAGCCTTAGCGAAAGGCTTCTTGAAGGGAAAGATGTAACTCTGTGAGATGAATTAACAGAACACAGAGCAGTTTCTCAGAAAGCTTCTTTCCAGTTTTGAACGGAAGATATTTCCTTTTTCACCATAGCCCTCTATGGGCTTCCAAATATCCCTTTGCCAATTCCACAAGAACAGCCTTAGCGAAAGGCTTCTTGAAGGGAAAGATGTAACTCTGTGAGATGAATTAACAGAACACAGAGCAGTTTCTCAGAAAGCTTCTTTCCAGTTTTGAACGGAAGATATTTCCTTTTTCACCATAGCCCTCTATAGGCTTCCAAATATCCCTTTGCCAATTCCACAAGAACAGCCTTAGCGAAAGGCTTCTTGAAGGGAAAGATGTAACTCTGTGAGATGAATTAACAGAACACAGAGCCGTTTCTCAGAAAGCTTCTTTCCAGTTTTGAACGGAAGATATTTCCTTTTTCACCATAGCCCTCTATGGGCTTCCAAATATCCCTTTGCCAATTCCACAAGAACAGCCTTAGCGAAAGGCTTCTTGAAGGGAAAGATGTAACTCTGTGAGATGAATTAACAGAACACAGAGCAGTTTCTCAGAAAGTTTCTTTCCAGTTTTGAACGGAAGATATTTCCTTTTTCACCATAGCCCTCTATGGGCTTCCAAATATCCCTTTGCCAATTCCACAAGAACAGCCTTAGCGAAAGGCTTCTTGAAGGGAAAGATGTAACTCTGTGAGATGAATTAACAGAACACAGAGCAATTTCTCAGAAAGCTTCTTTCCAGTTTTGAACGGAAGATATTTCCTTTTTCACCATAGCCCTCTATGGGCTTCCAAATATCCCTTTGCCAATTCCACAAGAACAGCCTTAGCGAAAGGCTTCTTGAAGGGAAAGATGTAACTCTGTGAGATGAATTAACAGAACACAGAGCAGTTTCTCAGAAAGCTTCTTTCCAGTTTTGAACGGAAGATATTTCCTTTTTCACCATAGCCCTCTATGGGCTTCCAAATATCCCTTTGCCAATTCCACAAGAACAGCCTTAGCGAAAGGCTTCTTGAAGGGAAAGATGTAACTCTGTGAGATGAATTAACAGAACACAGGGCAGTTTCTCAGAAAGCTTCTTTCCAGTTTTGAACGGAAGATATTTCCTTTTTCACCATAGCCCTCTATGGGCTTCCAAATATCCCTTTGCCAATTCCACAAGAACAGCCTTAGCGAAAGGCTTCTTGAAGGGAAAGATGTAACTCTGTGAGATGAATTAACAGAACACAGAGCAGTTTCTCTGAAAGCTTCTTTCCAGTTTTGAACGGAAGATATTTCTTTTTCACCATAGCCCTCTATGGGCTTCTA
>NW_027328198.1:0-48217 GCF_047675955.1 Chlorocebus sabaeus
CTGGTCCGGTTAGATCCGGTTAAAGCCGGTCTGGTCCGGTTAGGGTCCTATTTGAGCCAGTCAAAACCGGTTTGAGCCGTTCTGGTCCATATTGAGCCAATAAAAACTGGTTTAAGACTGTCTAAGGGCCAGTCTGGTCCGGTTTGTAAGGGCCAGTCTGGTCCAGTGTGATCTGGTTTGAGTCTGTCTGGTCCGGTTTGAGCTGGTCAAAACCGGTTTGAGACGGTCTGTTCCGGTTTGAGTCCAATTTTGAGCGGGTCAAAACCGGTTTGAGCCGGTCTGGTCCGGTGTGAGCTGGTCAAATCCTGTTTGAGCCGATCTGGTGCGGTTTGAGCTGGTTTGAGCTGGTCTGGTCCGGTTTGATGCGGTAGAGCCGGTCTGGGCTTTTGTGAGCTGGTCAAAACCCGTTTGAGCTGGTCTGGTCCGGTTTGATCCGGTTTGATGCGGTCTGGTCCGGTTTCAGCTGGTCAAAACCGTTTTCAACCGGTTTGGTACGATTTGAGTCCGGTTAGAGCTGGTCTGGTCCAGTTTCAGCTGGTCAAAACCGGTTTGAGCTGGTCTCGTCCGTTTTGATCCGCTTTGAGACTGTCTGGTCTGGTTTGAGCCGTTCTGGTCCAGTTTGAGTGTGGATCGAGCCGGTCAATACCGGTTTGAGCCGGTCTGTTCCGGTTTGAGTCCGATTTGAGCCGGTCAACACCGGTTTGAGCCGGTCTGGTCCGGTTTGAGTCCGATTTGAGCCGGTCAAAACTGGCTGGAGCCGGTGTGCTCTGGTTTCATCCGGTCTAAGAGCCGGTGTGGTCCGGTTTGATTCGGTTTGAGCTGGTCTGGTCCGGTTTGAGCCAGTCTAACCCGGTTTGAGCAGTTCTGGTCCGGTTTGAGTCAGGTTTGAGCCGGTAAAAACCCTGTTTGAGCCAGTCTGGTTCGGTTTAAGCCAGTCTGGTCGGGTTTGAGCCGGTCAACCCTGGTTTGAGCCGGTCTGGTCTGGTTTGATCCGGTTAAAGCCGGTCTGGTCCGGTTTGATGCAGTTGAGCTGGTCTGCTCTGGTTTGACCCAGTCAAAACGGGTTTGAGATGGTTTGGTCCGGATTGAGCCAGTCAAAACCGGTTTGAACCGTTCTGGTCCGTATTGAACCGATCAAAACCAGTTTGAGACTGTCTAAGAGCCGATCTGGTCCGGTTTGATCCGGTTTGATTCTGTCTGGTCCGCTTTTATCTGGTTGAGCCTGTCTGGTCTGGTTTGAACCAGACCAAACTGGTTTGAGCCGGTCTGGTCTGGTTTGATCCAGTTTCCATGGTTCTGGTCCGGTTTGTTCCGGTTTCAGCCGGTCTGGTCCGCTGTGATCTGGTTGAGCCTGTCTGGTCTGGTTTGAGCCGGTCCAAAATGGTTTGAACCGGTCTCGTCCGGTTTCAGCCGGTCTGGTCGGGTTTGAGCTGGTCAAAACGGGTTTGAGATGATCTGGTCCGGTTTGAGACCGGTTTGAGCCGGTCAAAACCGGTTTGAGCCGGTCTGGTCCGGTTTGAGTCCTGTTTGAGCTGGTCAACACCGGTTTGAGCCGGTCTGGTCCGGTTTTAGCCAGTCTGGACGGGTTTGTGTCGGTAAAACCGGTTTGGGGCGGTCTCATCCAGTTTCAGCCGGTCTGGTAGGGTTTGAGTCGGTCAAAACCAGTTTGAGGCGGTCTCGTCCAGTTTTAACCGGTCTGGTCGGGTTTGAGTCGGTCAAAACCGGTTTGAGCCGGTGGGTTCCTCTTTGAGTCTGGTTTGAGCTGGTCAAATTCGATTTGTGCTGCTCTCCTCTGATTTGAGCCAGTCAAAACCGGTTTGAGCCGGTCTGGTCCGGTTTGATCCAGTTTAATCCAGTCTGGTCCGGTGTGATTTGTTTGAGCCGGTATGGTCTGATTTGAGCCATTCAAAACCGGTTTGAGCCAGTCTGGTCCGGTTTGAGTCCGGTTTGAGCTGGTCAACACCGTTTTGAGCCGGTCTGGTCAAGTTTGAGTCACGTTTGAGCTGGTCAAATTCGCTTTGTGCTGCTCTGGTCCGATTTGAGCCCGTCACAACCGGTTCGAGCCAGGCTATTCCGGTTTGAGTCCTGTGAGAACGGGTCTGGTCCGGTTGTAGCCGGTCTGGTAGGGTTTGAGCCGGTCAAAACCGGTTTGAGCCTGTCTGGTGCAGTTTCAGACGGTCTGGTCAGGTTAGAGCCAGTCAAAGCCGGTTTGTGCCGGTCTGGTCCGATTTGACCCGGTCAAAACCGGTTTGAGGCGGTCTCGTCCCATTTCAGCTGGTCTGGTCGGGTTTGAGCCGGTTAAAACTGCTTTGAGCCGGTCTGGTCCGGTTTGATCCGGTTTCAGCGTTTCTGGCCCGGTTTGATCCAGTTTGAGCCAGTCTGGTCGGCTTTGATCTAATTGAGCCAGTCTCCTCTGGTTGGAGTCGGTCCAAACTGGTTTGAGCCGGTCTCGTGCGGTTTCAGCTGGTCTGGTCGGGTTTGAGACAGTCAAAATGGGTTTGAGGCTGTCTGGTCCGGTTTGAGTCCGGTTTGAGATGGTCTGGTCCGGTTTGAGCCGGTCAAAACCGGTTTGAGCCATTCTGGTACGTTTTGAGCGGATCAAAACCAGTTTGAGACAGTCTAAGAGCCAGTCTGGTCCGGTTTGATCCAGTATAAGCCGGTTTGGTCCGGTTTGATCCGGTTGAGCCGGTCTGGTTCGGTTTGAGCCGGTCAAAAGTGGTCTGAGCTAGTCTCGTCCAGTTTTAGTTGGTCTGGTCGGGGTTGACCCGTTCAAAACCGGTTTCAGCCAGTCTCGTCTGGTTTCAGTCGGTCTGGTCGGGTTTTAGCTGGTCAAAACCGGTTTGAGCCAGTCTGGTCCGTTTTGAGCGGATCAAAACCGGTTTGAGACAGTCTAAGAGCCGGTCTGGTCAGGTTTGATCCGGTTTCAGCGGTTCTGGACGATTTGATCTGGTTTGAGCCGGTATGGTCCGCCTTGATCTGTTTGAGCCAGTCTGGTCTGGTGTGAGCCGGTCCAAACCAGTTTGAGCCGGTCTCATCTGGTTTCAGCCGGTCTGGTTGGGTTTGAGCTGGTCAAAACGTGTTTGAGACGGTCTGGTCCGGTTAGAGTCTGGTATGAGCCGGTCAAAACCGTTTTTAGCTGGTCTGGTCCGGTTTGAGTCCGGTTTGAGCTGGACAACACCAATTTGAGACGATCTGGTCCGGTTTGAGTGCAGCTTGAGCCGGTCATAACCGGTTAGAGCCGGTCTAGTCCGCTTTGAGCCAGTCAAAACCGGTTTGAGACGGTCTGGTCCGGTTTTAGCCAGTCTGGACGGGTTTCAATTGGTCAAAACCAGTTTGAGGCGGTCTCGTCCAGTTTCAGCCGGTCTGGTCGGGTTTGAGCCAGTGAAAACCGGTTTGAGCCGCTGTGGTCCTGTTTGAGTCTGGTTTGAGCTGGTCAAATTCGGTTTGTGCAGCTCTCGTCTGATTTAAGTCGGTAAAAACCGGTTTGAGCCTGTCTGGTCCGGTTTGATCCGGTTTAAGCCGGTCTGGTCCAGTGTCATTCGTTTGAGCCTGTATGGTCTGCTTTGAGCCGTTCAACCGGTTTGAGCCTGTCTGGTCCGGTTTGTGTCCGGTTTGAGCTGGTCAACACCGGTGTGAGCCGGTCTGGTCCAGTTTGAGTCAGGTTTGAGCCGATCAACACCGGTTTGAGCCGGTCTGGTCTGGTTTCATCTGGTTTGAGCGGTTCTGGTCCGGTTTGATCCGGTTTGAGCCAGTCTCGTCCGCTTTGATCTGGTTGAGCCAGTGTGGTCTGGTTTGTACCGGTCCAAACAGGTTCGAGCCGGTCTGGTCCTGTTTTAGCGGGTCTGGATGGGTTTGAGTCGGTCAAAACCACTTTGAGGCGGTCTTGTCCAGTTTCAGCCGGTCTGGTCGGGTTTGAGCCAGTCAAAACCAGTTTGAGCCGGTGTGGTCCTGTTTGAGTCTGGTTTGAGCTGGTCAAATTCGGTTTGTGCTGTTCTCGTTCGATTTGAGCCGGTCAAAACCGGTTTTAGCCTGTCTGCTCCGGTTTGATCCGGTTTAAGCCGGTCTGGTCCGGTTTTATTCGTTTGAGCCTGTATGTTCTGGTTTGAGCCGTTCAAAAACCAGTTTGAGCTGGTCTGGTCCGGTTTGATCCGTTTTGATATGGTCGGGTCCGATTTGAGCCGGTCAAAACCATTTTCAGCCGGTCTGGTCCAGTTTGAGTCAGGTTTGAGCCGGTCTGGTCCGGTTTGAGCCTGTTTGATGCTGTCTGGTCTGGTTTGATCCGATTTGAGACGTTCTGTCCTGCTTTGAGCAGGTCTGCTCCGGTTTGAGCTCGTCAAAACGGGACTGAGCCTGTCTGGTCCAGTTTGATCAGGTTTGAGCCTCTCTGGTGCGGTTTGACCCATTCTGGTCCGATTTGAGTCCGGTTTGAGCCAGTCAAAACAGTTTTGAGCCAGTCTGGTCCGGTTAGTTCCGCATGAGCCGGTCTGGTCTGATTTGAGCCGATCAAAACCGGTTTGAGCCTGTGTGGTCTGGTTTGAGTCTCGTTAGAACTGGTCTAAGAGCTGGTTTTTTCCGGTTTGAGTACGGTTTGAGTGGGCCTGATCCTGGTGGTTTGAGCCGGTGAAAACAGCTTTGAGCCGGTCTGGTCCGGTTTGGGTCCGGTTTTAGCTGGTCAAAACCGGTTTGAGGCGGTCTGGTCTGGTTTGAGCCAGCCAAAACCGGTTTGAGTCCGGTTTTAGCCGATCTCGTCCGGTTTGAGCAGTTTGAGCCGGTCTGCTCAGATTTCATCCGGTTGAGCCGATCTGGTCTGGTTTGATCCGGTATGAGCCGGTCTGGTCCGGTTTGATCCGGTATGAGCCGGTCAGGTTTGGTTTGATCCGGTTGAGCTGTTCTGGTCCGTTTTCAGCTGGTCAAAACCGGTTTGAGACGATCTGGGCCAGTTTGAGTCCGGTATGAGCCAGTTAACATCGGTTTGATCCGGTCTGGTCCGGTTTGAGTCCGGATTGAGACGGTCTGCTTCTGGTCTGGTTTGAGCTGGTCAAAACCGGCTTGAGCCGGTCTGGTCCAGTTTGATCCGGTTTGAGCGATTCTGGTCCGGTTTCATCCGGTTTGAGCTGGTCTGGTCTGCTTTGATCTGGTTGAGCCAGTCTGGTTGGGTATGAGGCGGTCCAAACTGGTTTGAGCCGTTCTGGTCCGGTTTGAGTCCGGTTTGAGACGGCTTGGTACTGGTACGGTTTGACCCAGGGTTTGGGTTAGGTTTAGGGTTAGGGTTAGGGTCAGGGTTAGTCTTCGAAGGGATCTGAAATATCAGTTTTCAGATTCCACAGAAATAAGGCTAGCAAACATCTCCATGAAATACAGCTGTAACTAAGTGAATGGAAGTCACACATCACAAAGCAGTTTCTCAGAAAGCTTCTTTCTAGTTTTTATCTGAGGATATATTCTTTTTCATCATAGGCCTCTAAGGGCTTCCAAATATCTCTTTGCAAATTCCACAAGAACAGTCTTAGAGAATGGTACTGGAGGTGAAAGGTGTAACTCTGGGAGATGAATTCACAGAACACAAAGAAGTTTCTCAGAAAGCTTCTTTGCAGTTTTTATCTGAGGATATTTCCCTTTTCACCATTGACCTCCATGGGCTTACAAATATCACTTTGCTAATTCCACAAGAACAGTCTTTGCGAAAGGCTTCTTGAGAGGAAAGCTGTAACTCTCTGAGATGAATTCACAGATCACAAAGAAGTTTCTCAGAAAGCTTCCTTCTCATTTTTATAGGAAGATATTTCCTTTGGCCTATAGTCTTCAAAGGGATCTGAAATATCAGTTCTCAGATTCCACAGAAATAAGGCTAGCACACAGCTCCACGAAATACAGCTGTAAGTCAGTGAGTGGAAGTCACACATCACAAAGCAGTTTCTCAAAAACTATTTTCCAGTTTTCATGTGAGGATATTTTCTTTTTCACCATAGGCCACTATGGGCTTCCAAATATCCCTTTGCAAACTCCACAAAAACAGTCTTAGCAAACGGCCGGATTGAGCTTGTCAAATCCTGTTTGAGCCGGTCTGGTCCGGTTTGATCCCCTGAGTGTGCACTCCTCTGATTAAGTGCTCATCTGAGGGGCACTCTGCTTCGTGAGCGCCTCCCAGAGCGTGCACTCCCCTGAGTGTGCCGTTGTCTGACTGAGGACTCCCCTGAGTGTGTAATCCACTGAATGAGCACTCCCCTGAGTGTGCACTCCTCTGAGTTCGCAGTCTTCTATGTGAGGACCCGGCTGAGTGTGAACTCCCCTGAGAGTGCGCTCCCCAGATTGTGAGCTCCCCTGAGTGTGCACTGCCCTGAGTGAGCCCTCCCCTGAGTGGGCACTCCCCTGAGTGTGCACTCGCCTGAGTGAGGACTACTGAGTGTGCACACCCATGAGTGTGAACTCGCCTGAGTGAGGACTCCCTTGAGTGTGCACTCCCCTGAGTGTATGCTCACTTGAGTGTGCACGCCCCTGAGTGCGCACTCCCCTGAGTGTGCACTCGCCTGAGTGAGGACACCCCTGAGTGTGCACTCCCCTGAGTTAGCACTCCTCTGGATGTGCACTCCTCTGAGATCGCACTCCCCTGAGTGAGGACTCTCCTGGTGTGCACTCCCCTGAGTGAGCGCTCCCCTGATTGGGCACTCCCCTAAGTGTGCACTCACCTGAGTGAGGACTACTGTGTGTGCACACCCATGAGTGTGAACTCACCTGAGTGAGGACTCCCTTGAGTGTGCACTCCCCTGAGTGTATGCTCACTTGAGTGTGCACGCCCCTGAGTGCGCACTCCCCTGAGGGTGCACTCGCCTGAGTGAGGACACCCCTGTGTGTGCACTCCCCTGAGTTAGCACTCCTCTGAATGTGCACTCCTCTGAGTTCGCACTCCCCTGAGCATGGACTTTCCTGGTGTGAACTCCCCTAAGTGTGCGCTCCCCTGAGTGTGAACTCCCCTGAGTGTACACTCACCTGAGTTAGGACACCCCTGATAGTGCACTCCCCTGTGTGAGCACTACCCTGAGTGTGCACTCCTGCTAGTTCACACTCTCCTGAGTGAGGATGCCACTGAGTGTGCACTCACCTGAGTTAGGACACCCCTGATAGTGCACTCCCCTGTGTGAGCACTACCCTGAGTGTGCACTCCTGCTAGTTCACACTCTCCTGAGTCAGGACGCCACTGAGTGTGCACTCCCCTGAGTGAGCGCTCCCCTGAGTGTGCTCTCACCTGAGAGTGCACTCATCTCAGTGAGGACTCCCCTGAGTGTGCTCTCCCGTGAGATTGCACTCCCCTGAGTGTGCGCTCCCCTGAGTGAGCACTTCCCTGAGTGCGATCACCCTTGTGTGTGCACTCCCCTGGGTGAGGACACCCCTGAGTGTGCACTCCCCTGAGTGTGAACTCGCCTGACTGAGGACTCCCCTGAGTGTGCACTCCACTGAATGAGCTCTCCCCTGAGTGTGCACTCACCTTTGTGAAGACACCCCTGTGTGTGCATTCCCCTGAGTGTGAACTCACCTGAGTGAGGCTCCCCTGAGTGTGAACTCCCCTGAGTGAGCGCTCTCCTGAGGGGGCACTTGCTTGAGTGATGACTCCTTTGGGTGAGCCCTCCCCTGTGTGTGCACTGCTCTGAGTTCGCACTCTCCTGAGTGAGGACTTCCCTGAGTGCGCACTACCCTGAGTGTGCACTCCCCTGGGTGAAGACACCCCTGAGTGTGCACTCTCTTGAGTGCGCACTCCCCTGAGTGTTCCTTCCACAGGTTGTGCACGCACCTCAGTGTGCGCTCCCCTGAGTGTGCACTTCCCTGAGTGAGCACTCCACTGAGTGTGCACTCGCCTGAGTGAGGACTAATGAGCGTGCACACCCCTGAGTGTGAATTCACCTGAGTGAGGACTCCCTTAGTGTGCACTCCCCTGAGTGCATGCTCACCTGAGTGTGCACTCCCCTGAGTGCGCACTCCCCTGAGTGTGCACTCGCCTGAGTGAGTACACCCCTGACTGTGCAATCCCCTGAGTGTGAACTCACCTGAGTGAGGACTCCCCTGAGTGTGCACTCCACTGAATGAGCACTCCCCTGAGTGTACACTCCCCTGAGTGTGCTCTCCTCTGACTGTGCACTCCCCTTAGTGTTCACTCTTCATGGTGTGCACTCCCCTGAGTGTGCGCTCCCCTGAGTGCGCACTCCCCTGAGTGTGCACTCGCTTGGGTGAAGACACCCCTGAGTGTGCACTCCTCTGAGTGTGCACTCCCCTGAGTGTTCCCTCCCCAGGGTGTGCACTCCACTGAGTGTGCGCTCCCCTGAGTGTGCACTCCGCTGAGTGAGCCCACCCCTGAGTGCACACTCCCCTGAGTGTGGACTTGCCTGGGTGAAGAGACCCCTGAGTGTGCACTCCCCTGAGTGTGCACTCCCCTGAGTGTTCGCTCCACAGGGTGTGCGCTCCCCTGAGTGAGCGCTCCCCTGAGTGTGCACACCTCTGAGTTTGCACTCTCCTGTGTGAGGACTCCCCTGAATGTGCCCTCCCCTGAGTGTGCACTCCCCTGAGTGTGCACTCACCTGAGTGAGGACTCCACTGAGTGCACACTATCCTGAGTGTGCACTCCCCTGAGTGAGCGCTCTCCTGAGTGTGCACTCCTCTATGTGAGGACTAACCTGAGTGTGCACTCCCCTGAGTGTGCGCTCACTTTACTGGAAACTCCCCTGAGTGAGCGTTCCCCTGAGTGTGCACTCCCCTGAATGTGCATTTGCCTGAGTGAAGACTCCCCTGAGTGTGCAGTCCCCTGAATGAGCACTCCGCTGAGTGTGCACTCCTCTGATTTCGCACTCTCCTGAGTGAGGACTCCCCTGAGTGAGCACTTCCCTGATTGTGCGCTCCCTTGAGTGTGTGCTCCCATGAGTGTGCACTCCTTGAGTGAGCACTACCTTGAGTGAGAACTCTCCTGAATGTGCACTCGCCTGAGTGAGGACTCCCCTGTGTGTGCACTCACCTGAGTGAGGTTTCCCCTGTGTGTGCACTCCCCTGAGTGAGCACTCCCTTGAGTGTGCACTCCCCTGAGTTCGCACTCTCCTGAGTGAGGACTACCCTGTGTGTGCACTCCACTGAGTTCGCAGTCTCCTGAGTCAGGACTCCCCTGAGTGAGCCCTCTCCTGAGTGTGCACTCCCCTGAGTTTGCGCTCCCCTGAGTGTGCGCTCCCCTGAGGGAGCACTTCCCTGAGTGCAAACTCCCCTGAGTGTGCTCTCCCCTGGGTGAGGACACCCCTGAGTGTGCACTCCCCTGAGTGTGAACTCGCCTGAGTGAGGATTCCCCTGAGTGTGCACTCCACTGAATGAGCACTTCCCTGAGTGTACACTCCCCTGAATATGCTCTCCCTTTAGTGTTCACTCCCCTGAGTGAGCGCTCCCCTGAGTGTGCACTCCCCTGAGTGTGAACTTGCCTGAGTGAGGCTCCCCTGAGTGTGCCCTCGTTTGGTTTGAGCCGATCTCACCGGTTTGAGCTGTTCGAAACCGATTTGAGCTGGTCTGGTCCGATTTGTTCCAGATTACTCCAGTCTGGTCCGGTTTCATCCAGTTGAGCCGGTCTGGTCTGGTTTGAACCGGTCAAAACCGGTTTGAGCCGGGCTCTTCCGGTTTGATCCGGTTTAATCTGGTCTGCTCTGGTTTGATTAGTTTCAGTCGGTATGGTCTCGTTGGAGCCGGTCTGGTCTGGTTTGAGTCCGGTTAGAGCCGGTAGAAACCAGTTTGAGCCGGTCTGGTCCAATTTGATCTGGTTTATGCCGGACTGGTCCAGTTTGATCTGGTTGAACCGGTATGGTATGGTTTGAGCTTGTCAAACACGGTTTGAGCCGGTCTGCTCCGGTTTGAGTCCGTTTGGGGCTGGTCAACACCGGTTGGAGCCGGTCTTGTCCAGTTTGAGTCCGGTTTGAGACGGTCTGGTCCGGTTTTAGCTGGTCAAAACGGGTTTGAGCCGTTCTGGTCCATATTGAGCGAATCAAAACCGGTTTGAGACGGTCTAAAGCCAATCTGGGCCGGTTTGATCCGCTTTAAGCCGGTCTGGTCCAGTTTGATCTGGTTGAGCCGGTCTGGTTCGGTTTGAGTTGGTCAAAACTGATGTGAACCATTCTGGTCTGGTTTTAGCCGGTCTGGTTGGGTTTGAGCAGGTCAAAACCGGTTTCAGCCGGTCTCTTACGGTTTCACCCGGTCTGATTGGGTTTGAGCTGGTCAAAACCAGTTTGAGCCGATCTGGTCCTGTTTGAGTCTGGTTTGAGACGGTCAAAATCGGTTTGTGCTGCTCCGGTCCAATTTGAGCCGGTCAAAACCGGTTTGAGCCGGTCTACTCTGGTTTGAGTCCGGTTTTAGCCGGTCTGGTCGGGTTTGAGCTGGTCACAACCGGTATGAACCTGTCTGGTCCGGTTTCAGCCAATCTGGTCAGGTTTGATCCGGTTTAAGCCGGTCTGGTCTGATTTGATCTGGTTGAGCTGGTATGTACTGCTTTGAGCCGGTGAAAACCCGTTTGAGCTGGTCTGGTCCTGTTTGAGTCCGGTTTGAACCGGTCTAGTCCGGTTTTAGCCGTTCTGGACGAGTTTGAGCTGGTCAAAACCAGTTTGAGCCTATGTGGTCTGGTTTCAGCCGGTCTGGTCTGGTTTGATCCGGTTCAAGCAGGTCTGGTCCAGTTTGATCTGGTTGAGCCGGTATGGTCTGATTTGAGCCAGACAAAACCGGTTTGAGCCACTCTGGTCCGGTTTTAGTCCGGTTTGAGCAGGTCAACTCCAGTTTGAGCCGGTCTGGTTCGTATTGAGCCGGTCAAAACCGGTTTGAGCTGGTCTAAGTGCCGGTCTGGTCCGTTTTGATCCAGTTTGTGCTGGTCTCGTCTGGTTTGAGCCGCTCAAAACAGGTTTGGACAGCTCTGTTCCTGTTTTAGCTGGTCTGTTCGGGTTTGTTCCGGTCAAAACGGGGTTGAGACGGTCTTGTCCGGTTTGAGTCCGTTTTGAGCCGGTCAAAACCTGTTTGAGCCAATCTGGTCCGGTTGGAGTCCAGTTTGAGCCGGACAACAACAATTTGAGACAGTCTGGTCCGGTTTGAGTGCCGTTTGAGCTGGTCATAACCGGTTAGAGCCGGTCTAGTGTGCTTTGAGCTGGTCAATACCGGTTTGAGCCGGTCTGGTCCGGTTTGATCCGGTTTGAGTGGTTCTGGTCCGGTTTGATCTGGTTTGAGCCGGTCAAAACCGGTTTGGGCCGTTCTGGTCCATATTGAGCCGATCAAAACCGGTTGGAGACGGTCTAAGAGCCAGTCTGCTCCAGTTTGAGCGGGTGAAAACCGGTTTGAGCCGGTCTGGTCCTGTTTGAGACTGTCTGGTCCAGTGTGAGTCCGATTTCAGCCGGAGAAACACAGTTTGAGCCGGTCTAGTCCGCTTTGAGCCGGTTGAGCTGGTGTGGTCTGGTTTGAGCCGGTGAAAAGAGGATTCAGCCGGTCTGGTCCGGTTTGATCCGGTTAGATCCGGTCTGGTCCGGTCTGAGCCGGTCTGGTCCAGTTTGATCTGGTCAAACCGGTTTGAGCCAGTCTGGTCCGGTTTGAGCTGGTGTGGTCGGGATTCAGCTGGTCAAACCTGTTTGAGCCGGTCTGGTCCGGTTTGAGTCCGGTTTGAGCCGGTCAACAACGGTTTGAGCCAGTCTGGTATGGTTTGAGTCTGGTTTGAGTCGGTCAAAAGCGGTTTGAGCCGGTCTGGTCCGTATTGAGCCGGTCAAAACCAGTTTGAGGCGGACTAAGATACGGTCTGGCCCAGTTTGATCCAGTTGAGCCGGTCAGGTCTGGTTTGAGCTGGTCAAAACATGTTTGAGGCGGCCTTGTCAGGTTCGAGTCCGGTTTGAGCCGGTCAACACCAGTATGAGCCGGTCTGGTCCGGTTCGAGTCCGGTTTGAGCTGCTGAAAACCGGTTTGAGTCGGTCAGGTCCGGTTTGAGTCAGATTTGAGACGGTCAAAACCGGTTTGAGCTGGTTTGGTACGGTTTGAGTCCGGTTTGAGCCGGAAAAATCCGGTTTGACCCAGTCTGGTCCGGTTTTAGCCGGTTTGAGCCGGTCTGTTCTGGCTTGAGCCGGTCAAAACCGGTTTGAGCTTGTCTGGTCCATTTTGAGCTGGTCAACACCGGTTTGAGCCAGTGTGGTCCGGTTTTAGCCGATCTGGTCGTGATTGAGCCGGTCAAAACCGGTGTGAGCCGGTCTAAGGGCAGGTCTGGTATGGTGTGATCCGGTTTGAGTGGGTCTGGTCCGGTTTGAGCCGGTCAAACCCGGTTTGAACTGGTCTGGTCCGGTTTGAGTCTGGTTTGAGCCAGTCAAATCCTGTTTCAGCCAGTCTGGTCCGGTTTAAGCCAGTCTGGTCGGGTTTGAGCCGGTCAACACCGATTTGAGACCGTCTGGTCCGGTTTGATCCGGTTTAAGATGGTCAGGTCCGGTTTGATCCGGTTGAGCCAGTCTGGACTGGTATGAGCAGGTCAAAATCGGTTTGAGTCAGACTGGTCCAGTTTGAGCCGGTGTGGTCTTGTTTGAGCCGGTCAAAACCGTTTTGAGCCGGTGTTCCGCTTTGAGTCACGTTTGAGATGGTCAAACCCGGTTTGAGCCAGTCTGGTCCGGTTTAAGCCTTTCTGTTCGGGTCTGAGCTGGTCAAAACCAGTTGGAGCCAGTCAGGTCCGGTTTGAGTCCGGTTTTAGCTGGTCAAAACTGGTTTGAGCCGATCTGGTCCGATTTGATCCGGTTTGAGCGGTTTTGCTCCTGTTTGATCCGGTTTGAGCCGGTCTGGTCCGCTTTAATCTGGTTGAGCCAGCCTGGTCTGGTTTGAGCCGGTCTTGTCCGGTTTCAGCCGGTCTGGTCGGGTTTGAACCAGTCAAAACGGGTTTGATATGGTCTGTTCCGGTTTGAGTTCGGTTTGAGCCGGTCAAAAACGGTTTGAGCCGGTCTGGTCCGGTTTGAGTCCGGTTTGAGCCGGACAACACCAGTTTGAGACGGTCTGATCCAGTTTGAGTGCGGTTTGAGCCGGTCATAACCGGTTAGAGCCGGACTAGTGCACTTTGAGCCGGTCAAAACCGGTTTGAGGTGGTCTGGTCCGGTTGTAGCCAGTCTGGACGGGTTTGAGTTGGTCAAAACCGGTTTGAGGCAGTCTCACCCAGTTTCAGCAGGTCTGGTCGGGTTTGAGCAGGTCAAAACCGGTTTGAGCCGGTGTGGTCCTGTTTGATTCTGGTTTCAGCTGTTCAAATTTGGTTTGTGCAGCTCTCGTCCGATTTGAGCCAGTCAAAACTGGTTTGATACTGTCTGGTCCGGTTTGATCCGGTTTAAGCCGGTCTGGTCCGGTTTCATTCGTTTCAGCTGGTATGGTCTGTTTTAAGCCGCTCAAAACCGGTTTGAGACTGTCTGGTCCGGTTTGAGTCCGGTTTGAGCTGGTCAACACCGGTTTGAGACGGTCTTGTCCAGTTTGAGTCAGGTTTGAGCTAGTCAAAACTGGTTTGTGCTGCTCTGGTCCGATTTGAACCCGTCAAAACCGGTTTGAGCCGGTCTATTCCCGTTTGAGTCCTGTATGAACGGGTCTGGTCTGGTTTTAGGCGGTCTGGTAGGGTTAGAGACGGTCAAAACCGATTTGAGCCTGTCTCGTCTGGTTTCAGATGGTCTGGTCGGTTTTGAGCCGGTCAAAACCGGTTTGTGCAGGTCTGGTCTGATTTGACCCGGTTAAAACCGGTTTGAGGCGGTCTCGTCCCATTTCAGCCGGTCAGGTCAGGTTTGAGCTGGTTAAAACCGGTTTGAGCCGGTTTGGTCCGGTATGATCCGGTTTCAGCGGTTCTGGTCCAGTTTGATCTGGTTTGAGCCGGTCTGGTCCGCTTTGATCTAGTTGAGCCAGTCTCGTCTGGTTTGAGTCGGACCAAACCGGTTTGAACTGGTCTCGTCCGCATTCACCCGGTCTGGTCAGGTTTGAGCCAGTCAAAACGGGTTTGAGACGGTCTGGTCCGGTTTGAGTCCGGTTTGAGACGGTCTGGTCCGGTTTCAGCCGGTCAAAACCGGTTTGAGCCGTCCTGGTCCGTTTTGAGCTTATCAAAACCGGTTTGAGATGGTTTAAGAGCCGGTCTGGTCCGGTTTGATCCGGTATAAGCCTGTCTGGTCCGGTTTGATCCAGTTGAGCCAGTCTGGTTCGATTTGAGCCGGTAAAAAGTGGTCTGAGCCAGTCTGGTCCGGTTTTAGTTGGTCTGGTCGGGGTTGACCCGGTCAAAACCGGTTTCAGCCGGTCTCGTCCGGTTTCAGCCGGTCTGATCAGGTTTGAGCCGGTGAAAACAGGTTTGAGCCGGTCTGGTCCTGTTTGAGTCTGGTTTGAGCAGGTCAAAATCGGTTTGTGCTGCTCTGGTCCGATTTGAGCTGGTCAAAACCGGTTTGAGCCATTCTATTCCTGTTTGAGTCCGGTCAACGGGTCTGGTCCGGTTTTAGCCGGTCTGGAAGGGTTTGAGCCAGTCAAAACGGGTTTGAGACGATCTGGTCAGGTTTGAGTCCGGTATGAGCAGGTCAAAACCCGTTTGAGCCGGTGTGGTCCTGTTTGAGTCTGGTTTGAGCTGGTCAAATTCGGTTTGTGCTGCTCTGGTCCGATTTGAGTCGGTCAAAACCAGTCTGAGCCGTTCTGGTCCGGTTTGAGTGCGGTTTGAGCCGGACAACACCAATTTGAGACGGTCTGGTCCAGTTTGAGTGCGGTTTGAGCTAGTCATAACCGGTTACAGCCGGTCTAGTACGCTTTGAGCCGGTCAAAGCCGGTTTGAGCCATTCTGGTCCGGTTTTAGCCAGTCTGGACGGGTTTGAGTCGGTCAAAACCGGTTTGAGGTGGTCTCGTCCAGTTTTAGCCGTTCTGGTCGGGTTTGAGTCAGTCAAAATTGGTTTGAGCCGGTGTGGTTCTGTTTGAGTCTGGTTTGAGCTGGTCAAATTCTGTTTGTTCTGCTCTCCTCTGATTTGAGCCGGTCAAAACCGGTTTGAGCCGGTCTGGTCCGATTAGATCCGGTTTAAGGCGGTCTGGTCCGGTTTTATTCGGTTGAGCCTGTATGGTCTGGTTTGAGCTGTTCAAAACCGGTTTGAGCCGGTCTGGTCCGGTTTGAGTCCGGTTTGATCCGGTTTGGTCCTTGTCCGGTTTGAGCCGATCAACACTGATTTGCACCGGTCTAGTCCGTTTTGAGACCGGTCTGAGCCAGTCTGGTACGTTTTGCGTCCGGTTTGAGCCGGTCAAAATAGGTTTGAGGCGGTCTGGTCCGGTTTGTGCCGGTCAAAACCGGTTTGAGTCCGTTTGGAGCCAGTCAAAATCGGTTTGAGCCGGTCTGGTGCTATTTGAGCCGCTAAAAACCAGTTTGAGCCAGTCTAATACGGTCAAAACATGTTTGAGCCGGTCTGGTCCGGTTTGATCGGGTTTGAACCGGTCTGGTCCGGTTTGTGATGGTCAAAACTGGTTTGATCCATTTAAAGCCAGTCTGGTCCGGTTTGATCAGGTTGAGCCAGTCTGGTCTGGTTTGAAACGGTCACACCCTGTTTGAGCCAGTCTGTTCCTGTTTGAGTCCGATTTGAGCTGTTTAAAATCGGTTTGACCCAGTCTGGTCCTGTTTGAGCCCGTTTTGAGCCAGGCAACACCGGTTTGACGCTGTCTGGACCAGTTTCAGCTGGTCTGAAGCGGTTTGTGACAGGTTTGACCCGATCTGGTCTGGTTTGAACCGGTCTGGTCCGGTTTGATCCGGTTTAAGGCGGTCTGGTCCGGTTTGATTCGGTTGAGCCGGTATGGTCTGGTTTGAGCCGTTCAAAACCGGTTTGAGCCGGTCTGGTCCGGTTTGAGTCCGGTTTGTGACGGTTTGGTCCTTGTCCGGTTTGAGCTGATCAAAACCGATTTGCGCCGGTCTAGTCCGTTTTGAGTCCTGTTTGAGCCAGTCTGGTACGTTTTGAGTCCGATTTGAGCCGGTCAAAACAGGTTTGAGGCGGTCTGGTCCGGTTTGTGCCGGTCAAAACCGGTTTGAGTCCTTTTGGAGCCCGTCAAAACCGGTTTGAGCCGGTCTGGTGCGATTTGAGCTGCTAAAAACCAGTTTGAGCCAGTCTAATACGGTCAAAACATGTTTGTGCTGATCTGGTCCGGTTTGATCGGGTTTGAACTGGTCTGGTCCGGTTTGTGACGGTCAAAACCGGTTTGATCCGGTTAAAGCCAGTCTGGTATGGTTTGATCCGGTTGAGCCGGTCTGGTCTGGTTTGAAACGGTCAAAACCTGTTTGAGCCGGTCTGTTCCTGTTTGAGTCCGATTTGAGCTGTTTAAAACCGGTTTGACCCGGTCTGGTCCTGTTTGAGTCCGTTTTGAGCCAGTCAAAACCGGTTTGAGGCTGTGTGGACCGGTTTCAGCTGGTCAAAAGCGGTTTGCGACAGGTTTGAGCCGGTCTGGTCTGGTTTGAGCCAGTCTGGTCCGGTTTGATCCTGTTGAGCCGGTATGGTTTGATTTGAGCCGGTTAAAACCGGTTTGAGCAGGTCGGGTCCGGATTGAGTCCAGTTTGAGCCTGTCTAAGCCGGTTTGAGCCGGTCTGGTCCGCTTTGATCCGGTTTGAGTGGTTCTGGTCCTGTTTGATCCGGTTTGAGACTGTCTGGTCCGCTTTGATCTGGTTGAGGCAGTCTGGTGTGGTTTGAGCCGGTCCAAACCGGTTTGAGCCGATCTCGTCCCGTTTCAGCCGTTCTGGTCGGGTTTGAGCCGGTCAAAACGGGTTTGAGACGGTCTGGTCCGGTTTGAGTCTGGTTTGAGCCGGTCAAAACCGGTTTGAGACGGTCTGGTCCGGTTTGAGTCCGGTTTGAGCCGAACAACACCAGTTTGAGACGGTCTGATCCAGTTTGAGTGTGGTTTGAGCTGGTCATAAACGGTCAGAGCCAGTCTAGTTCGCTTTGAGTCGGTCAAAACTGGTTTGAGCCGGTCTGGTCCGGTTTTAGCCGGTCTGGACGGCTTTGAGTCAGTCAAAACTGGTTTGAGGCGGTCTCGTCCAATTTCAGCCGGTCTGGTCGAGTTTGAGTCCGGTTTGCGAAGGTCTGGTATGGTTTGAGCTGATCAAAACCGATTTGAGCCGTTCTGGTCCGTTTTGAGCTTATCAAAACCGGTTTGAGGCGGTCTAAGAGCCGGTCTGGTCCAGTTTGACCCGGTATAAGCCGGTCTGGTCCGGTTTGATCCGGTTCAGCCGGTCTGGTTTGGTTTGAGCCGGTCAAAAGTGGTCTGAACCAGTCTGGTCCGGTTTTAGTTGGTCTGGTCGGGGTTGACACTGTCAAAACCGGTTTCAGCCTGTCTCGTCCTGTTTCAGCTGGTCAGTTCGGGTTTGAGCTGGTGAAAACCGGTTTGAGCCAGTCTGGTCCGGTTTGAGTGCGGTTTGAGCCAGACAACACCAGTTTGAGACGGTCTGGAACGGTTTGATCTGGTTTAAGCCGCTCTGGTCCAATTTGATTTGTTTGAGCCGGTATGGTCTGGTTTGAGCCGTTCAACACGGGTTTGAGCTGGTCTGGTACGGTTTGAGTCCGGTTTGAGCTGGTCAACACCGGTTTGAGCCCGTCTGGTTCAGTTTGAGTCAGGTTTGAGCCGGTCAACACCGGTTTGATCCGTTCTGGTCCGGTTTGAGCTGGTCTGGTCCGTTTGGAGCAGGTCAAAACCGGTTTCAGCCGTTCTGGTCCGTTTTGAGCGAATCAAAACTGGTTTGAGACGGTCTAAGAGCCGGTCTGGTCCGGTTTAAGCCGGTATAAGCCGGTCTGGTCCGGTTTGTTCCGGTTCAGCCGGTCTGGTTTGGTTTCACCCAGTCAAAGGTGTTCTGAGCCAGTCTGGTCCGGTTTTAGTTGGTCTGGTCGGGGTTTACCTGGTCAACACCGGTTTCAGCCGGTCTCGTCCGGTTTCAGCCGGTCTGGCCCGGTTTGAGCCTGTCAACACCGGTTTAAGCCGGTCTAGTCCTCTTTGATCCGATTCAGCTGGTCTGGTCTGGTTTGAGCCGATCTTAACCAGTTTCAGCTGGTCTGCTCCAGTTTTAGCCGGTCAAAACCGGTTGAGCCGGTCTGGTCCGGATTGAGCTGGTCAAATCCTGTTTGAGACGGTCTGGTCCGATTTGTTCCACTGAGTGTGCACTCCCCTGAGTAAGCGCTCACCTGAGGGGCACTCCGCTTAGTGAGCGCTTCCCTGAGTTAGCACTCTACTGAATGTGCACTCCTCTGAGTTCGCACTCTCCTGAGTGAGGACTCTCCTGGTGTGCCTTCCCCTGAGTGTGCACTCTCCTGAGTGAGGACTCCACTGAGTGCACACTATCCTGAGTGTGCACACCCATGAGTGAGCGCTCTCCTGAGTGTGCACTCACCTGTGTGAGGGCTCCCCTGAGTGTGCACTCCCCTGAGTGTGCGCTCAATTTACTGGAAACTCCCCTGAGTGAGCGCTCCCCTGAGTGTGCACTCTCCTGAATGTGCACTCGCCTGAGTGAAGACTCCCCTTAGTGTGCAGTCCCCTGAATGAGCACTCCGCTGAGTGTGCACTCCTCTGAGTTCGCACTCTCCTGAGTGAGGACTCCCCTGAGTGTGCACTCCCCTGAGTTTGCGCTCCCTTAAGTGTGAACTCGCCTGGATGAAGACACCGCTGAGTGTGCAGTCCCCTGAGTGTGAACTCGCCTGAATGAGGCTCCCCTGAGTGTGCACTCCCCTGAGTGAGCGGTCTCCTGAGGGGGCACTCGCTTGAGTGATGACTCCTTTGAGTGAGCCCTCCCCTGAGTGTGCACTCTTCTGAGTTTGCACTCTAACGAGTGAGGACTTCCCTGAGTGTGGACTCCCCGAGTGTGCACTCCCCTGAGTGAGTACACGCCTGAGTGCACACTCCCCTGACTGTGTGCTCACCTGGGTTAAGACGCCCCTGAGTGTGCACTCCCCTGAGTGCACTCCGCTGAGTGTTCACTCCCAAGGGTGTGCACTCCCCTGAGTGTGCACTCCCCTTAGTGAGCCCTCCCCTGAGTGCGCACTCCCCTGAGTGTGCACTCGCCTAGGTGAAGACACCCCTGAGTGTGCACTCCCCTGAGTGTGCACTCCCCTGAGTGTTCCCTCCCCAGGGTGTGCACTCCCCTGAGTGTGCGCTTCCCTGAGCGTGCACTCCCCGGAGTGAGCGCTCCCCTGAGTGCGCACTCCCCTGAATGCGGACTCACCTGTGTGAAGAGACCCCTGAGTGTGCACTCCCCTGAGTGTGCACTCCCCTGAGTGTTCGCTCCCCAGGGTGTGCACTCCCCTGAGTGAGCACTCCCCTGAGTGTGCACTCCTCTGAGTTTGCACTCTCGTGAGTGAGGTCTCCCCTGAGTGTGCCCTCCCCTGAGTGTGCGCTGCCCTGAGTGTGCACTCCCCTGAGTGTGTACTCCTCTGAGTGAGGACTCCACTGAGTGCACACTATCCTGAGTGTGCATCCCATGAGTGAGCGCTCTCCTGAGAGCTCACTCGCCTGTGTGAGGAGTCCTCTGAGTGTGCACTCGCCTGAGTGTGCACTCACTTTAGTGGAAACTCCTCTGTGTGAGCGCTCCCCTGAGTGTGCACTCCCCTGAATTTGCACTCGCCTGAATGAACACTCCCCTTAGTGTGCAGTCCCCTGAATGAGTACTCCGCTGAGTGTGCACTCCTCTGAGTTTGCACTCTCCTGAGTGAGGACTCCCCTCAGTGTGCACTCCCCTGAGTGTGCATTCCCCTGAGTGAGCACTACCCTGAGTGAGCGCTCCCCTCGGTGAGGACTATCCTGAATGTGCACTCGCCTGAGTGAGGACTCTCCTGAGTGTTCACTCCCCTGAGTGAGCACTCCCCTGAGTGTGCGCTCCCCTGAGTTCACACTCTCCGTAGTGAGGACTACCCTGTGTGTGCAATCCTCTGAGTTCGCACTCTCCTGAGTGAGGACTCCCCTGAATATGCACTCTCCTGAGTGTGCGCTCCCCTGAGATTGCGCTCCCCTGAGTGTGCACTCCCCTGAGTGAGCACTTCCATGAGTGCGAACTCCCCTGAGTGTGCCCTCCCCTGAGTGAGGACACCCCTGAGTGTTCACTCCCCTGAGTGTGAACTCGCCTAATTGAGGACTCCCCTGAGTGTGCACTCCACTGAATGAGCACTTCCCTGAGTGTACACTCACCTGAGTGTGCTCTACCCTGAGCGTGCACTCCCCTAGTGAGCGCTCCCCTGAGTGCGCGTTCCCCTGAGTGTGAACTCGCCTGGGTGAAGACACCCCTGAGTGTGCACTCCCCTGAGTGTGATCTCGCCTGAGAGAGGATCCCCTGAGTGTGCCCTTCCCTGAGTGTGCACTCTCCTGAGTGTGTCCTCCCCTGAGTGTGTGCTCCACTGAGTGAGCACTCCCCAGTGTGTGAACTCCCCTGAGTGTGCACTCGCCTGAGTGAGGACTCCACTTAGTGCGCACTATCCTGACTGTGCACTCCCCTGAGTGAGCGCTCCCCTGAGTGTGCACCACTTTGAGCCGGTCAGGCCAGGTTTGATTCCGGTTTGAGCCGGTCAACATTGGTTTGAGCTGGTCTGCTCCGATTTGAGTCCAGTTTGAGCCGGTCAAAACCGGTTTGTACCGGTCTGGTCCGGTTTCAGCTGTTCAAATCCTGTTTGAGCCGGTCTGGTCCGGTTTGTTCCGGGTTGAGCCAGTCTGGTCCAGTTTGATCCGTTTGAGTCGGTTTGGTCTGGTTTCAGCCGTTCAAAACCGTTTTGAGCCGATCTGGTCTGGTTTGAGTCCGGTTTGAGCCAGTTTGGTCCTTGTCCTGTTTGAGCCGATCAAAACCGATTTGAGCTGGTCTAGTACAGTTTGAGTCCGGTTTCAGCCGGTCATAAGCGGTTAGAGCTGGTCTAGTCTGCTTTGAGCCGGTCAAAACCAGTTTGAGTCGGTCTGGTCCGGTTTCAGCCGGTCTGGTCGGGTTTTGGCTGTTCAAAACCGGTTGGAAAAAGTCTCGTCCGGTTTGAGTACAGTTTGAACCAGTATGGTCTGGTTTGAGCCATTCAAACTGGTTTGAGCCGTTCTGGTCTGGTTTGAGTCCAGTTTGAGCTGGTCAACACCGGTTCTAGCTGGTCTGGTCCGGTTTTAGCCGGTCTAAGAGCCGGTCTGGTCCGGTTTGATTTGGTTTCAGCCGGTCTGGTTCGGTTTCCGCCAATCTAACACGGTTTGAACCGTTCTGGTCTGGTTTGATCTGGTTGAGCCTCTCTGGTTCTGTTTGATCCGATTTGAGGCGGTCTGGTACGGTTTCAGCTGGTCAAAACCGGTTTGAGCCCGTCTGGTCCGTTTTGATCCGGTTTAAGCCTGTCTGGTCGGATTTGAGCCCTTCTGGTTGGGTTTGAGTCTGGTTCGAGCCAGTCAACACCGGTGTGAGCCAGTCTGGTCCGGTTTGAATCAGGTTTGAGCTGGTCAACACCAGTTTGAGCCGGTCTGGTCCGGTTTGAGTCCGATTTGAGCCAGTCAAAACAGGTTTGAGCCGGTCTGTTCCGGTTTGAGTCCAATTTGACCTAGTCAAAACCAGTTTGAGCTGGTCTGCTCCGGTTTGAGTCCGGTTTGAGATGGTCTGGTTCGGTTTGAGCCGGTCAAAACGGGTTTGAGCCGTTCTGGTCGGTATTGAGCCGATCAAAACCAGTTTGAGACTGTCTAAGGGCCGATCTGGTCCGGTTTGATCTGGTTTGATGCGGTCTGGTCCGATTTGAGCCGTTCAAAACTGGTTTGAGCCGGTCTGGTCCGGTTTGCTCCATTTTAAGCCGGTCTGGTCCGGTTTGATCTGGTTGAGCTGGAATGGTCCGCTTTGATCTGGTTGAGCCAGTCTGGTCTGGTTTGAGCCGGTCCAAAGCAGTTTGAGGCGGTCTCATCCAGTTTCAGCCGGTCTGGTCGGGTTTCAGCCGGTGAAAACCAGTTTGAGCCGGTCTCGTCCGGTTTGAGTGTGGTTTGAGCCGATCATAACCGGTTAGAGCTGGTGTAGTCCGCTTTGAGCCGGTCAAAACCGGCTTGAGCCGGTCTGGTCTGGTTTAAGCCGGTCTGGACGGGTTTGAGTCGCTCAAAACCGGTTTGAGGTGGTCTCGTCCAGTTTTAGCCGGTCTGGTCTTGTTTGAGTCGGTCAAGACCGGTTTGAGCCGGTGTGGTCCTGTTTGAGTCTGGTTTGATCTGGTCAAATTCGGTTTGTGCTGCTCTCCTCCGATTTGAGCCGGTCAAAACTGGTTTGAGCCGTTCTGGTCCAGTTTGATCCGGTGTAAGCCGGTCTGGTCCGGTTTGATTCGTTTGAGCCGGTATGATCTGGTTTGAGCCATTCAAAACCGGTTTGAGCCGTTCTGGTCCGGTTTGCGTCCGGTTTGAGCTGGTCAACACCGGTTCGAGTCGGTCTGGTCCGGTTTTAGCCAGTCTGGACGGGTTTGATTTGGTCAAAGCCGGTTTGAGGCGGTTTCGTCCCGTTTCAGCTGGTCTGGTCGGGTTTGAGCCGGTTAAAACCGGTTGGAGCCAGTCTGATCCGGATTGATCCGGTTTCAGCAGTTCTGGTCCGGTTTGATCCGGTATGAGCCAGTCTGGTCCGCTTTGATCTGGTTGAGCCAGTCTGTTCTGGTTTGAGCCGGTCCAAAGCAGTTTGAGGCGGTCTCATCCAGTTTCAACCGGTCTGGTCGGGTTTGAGCCGGTGAAAACCGGTTTGAGCCGGTCTGGTCCTGTTTGAGTCTGGTTTGAGCCGGTCAAAATCGGTTTGTGCTGCTCTGGTCCGATTTGAGCCGGTCAAAACCGGTTTGAGCCTGTCTATTCCAGTTTGAGTCCGGTTTGAACATATCTGGTCCGGTTTTAGCCAGTCTGATAGGGTTTGAGCCGGTCAAAACCGATTTGAGCCTGTCTGGTCCGGTTTCAGACGGTCTGGTCGGGTTTGAGCCGGTGAAAACCGGTTTGAGCCGGTCTGGTCCGGTTTGAGTGTGGTTTGAGCCGGTCAAAATCGGTTTGTGCTGCTCTGGTCCGATTTGAGCCGGTCAAAACCGGTCTGAGCCATTCTGGTCTGGTTTGAGTGTGGTTTGAGCTGGACAACACCATTTTGAGACAGTCTGATCGGGTTTGAATGTGGTTTGAGCTGGTCATAAATGGTTAGAGCCGGTCTAGTCCGCTTTGAGCCGGTCTGGTCCGGTTTGAGCCGATCTGGTCCGGTTTGATCCGGTTTAAGCCGCTCTGGTCCGGTTTGATTCCTTTGAGCAGGTATGGTCGGGTTTGAGCCATTCAAAACCGGTTTCAGCCGGTCTGGTCCAGTATGAGTCTGGTTTGAGCTGGTCAACACCGGTTTGAGCCGGTCTGGTCCAGTTTGAGTCAGGGTTGAGCCGGTCAACACTGGTTTAATCCATTCTGGTCCTGTTTGAGTCTGGTTTGAGCCGGTCTGGTCCGATTTGAGCTGGTCAAAACCGGTTTCAGCCATGCTGATCCGTATTGAGCAGATGAAAACCGGTTTGAGACGCTCTAAGAGCCGTTCTGGTCCAGTTTGATCCGGTTTAAGCCGTTCTGGTCCGGTTTGATCCGATTTAAGTTGCTGTGATCTGGTTTGATCCGGTTGAGCCGGTCTGGTTCGGTTTGAACCGGTCAAAACTGGTCTGAGCCAGTATGGTCCGTTTTTAGCCGGTCTGGTCGGGGTTGACCCGGTCAAAACCGATTTCAGCCGGTCTCGTCCGGTTCCAGTCGGTCTGGTCGGATTTGAGCCGGTGAAAACCGGTTTGAACCGGTCTGGTTCTGTTTGAGTCTGCTTTGAGATGGTCAAAATCGGTTTTTGCTTCTATGGTCCGATTTGAGCCGGTCAAAACCGGTTTGAGCCGGTCTGGTCCCGTTTGAGTCCGGTTTGAGCTGGACAACACAAGTTTGAGATGGTCTGGTCCGGGTTGAGTGTGGTTTGAGCCATTCATAACTGGTTAGATCCGGTCTAGTCTGCTTTGAGCCAGTCAAAACCGGTTTGAGCCGGTCTGGTCCGGTTTTAGCCGGTCTGGAATGGTTTGAGTCGGTCAAAACCGGTTTGAGGCGGTCTCGTCCACTTTCAGCAGGTCTGGTCGGGCTTGAGCCGGTCAAAACCGGTTGGAGCCGGTGTGGTCCTGTTTGAGTCTATTTTGAGCTGGTCAAATTTTGTTTGTGCTGCTCTCGTCCGATTTGAGCCGGTCAAAACCAGTTTGAGCTGGTCTGGTGCAGTTTGATCCGGTTAAAGCCGGTCTGGTGCTGTTTGAGTCCTGTTTGAGCTGGTCAAACCCTGTTTGTGCCAGTCTGGTTCGGTTTAAGCCAGTCTGGTCGGGTTTGAGCTGGTCAAACCTGGCTTGAGCCGGTCTGGTCCGGTTTGATCCGGTTAAAGCCGGTGTGGTCCAGTTTGATCCGGTTAAAGCCGGTCTGGTCCGGTTTGATCCGGTTGAGCCGGTCTGTTCTGGTTAGACCTGGTAAAAAGCGGTGTGAGCTGGTCTGGTCCGGTTTGAGTCCGGTTTTAGATGGTCTGGTCAGGTTTGAGCCGATCCATACTGGTTTGAGCCGTTCTGGTCCGTATTGAGCTGATCAAAACCGGTTTGAGACTGTCTACGGGCTGGTCTGGTCCGTTTTGATCCGGTTTGAGCCTGTCTGGTCCGGTTTGAGCCCTTCTGGTCGGGTTTGAGTCTGGTTCCAGCCGGTCACCACCGGTGTGAGCCGGCCTGGTCCAGTTTGAATCAGTTTTGAGCCGGTCAACACCAGTTTGAGCCGATCTGGTCCGGTTTGAGTCCGATTTGAGCTGTTCAAAACCAGTTTGAGCCGGTCTGTTCCGGTTTGACACGCTCAAAACCGGTTTGAGCTGATCTGGTCCGGTTTGAGTCCGGTTTGAGATGGTCTGGTCCGGTTTGAGCCGGTGAAAACCGGTTTGAGTCGTTCTGGTCCGTATTGAGCTGATCAAAACCAGTTTGAGATGGTCTAAGAGCCGGTCTGGTCTGGTTTGATCTGGTTTAAGCCGGTCTGGCCCGGTTTGATCTGGTTGAGCCGGTCTGGTTCGGTTTGATCCGATTTGAGCCGGTCTGGCCCGGTTTCAGCTGGTCAAAACCGGTTTGAGCCGGTCTGGTCCGTTTTGATCCGTTTTGAGCCTGTCTGGTCCGGTTTGAGCCGTTCTGGTCGGGTTTGAGTCTGGTTCGAGCCGTTCAACACCGATGTGAGCCGGTTTTGTCCGGTTTGAATCATGTTTGAGCCGGTCAACACCAGTTTGAGCCGGTCTGGTCCGGTTTGTGTCCAACTTGAGCTGGTCAAAACCGGTTTGAGCCTGTCTGGTCCGGTTTGAACCGGTCAAAACCGGTTTGAGCTGGTCTGGTCCGGTTTGTCCGGTTTGAGTTGTTCTGGTCCGTTTTGAGCCAGTCTAACACGGTTTTAGCCGTTCTGGTCCGGTTTGACTCAGGTTTGATCCGGTCAAACCCTGTTTGACCCAGTCTGGTTCGGATTAAGCCAGTCTGGTCGGTTTTGAGGCCGTCAACCCTAGTTTGATCCGGTCTGGTCTGGTTTGATCCAGTTAAAGCCGGTGTGGTCCGGTTTGATCCAGTTGAGCCGGTCTTTTCTGGTTTGACCCGGTCAAAACCAGTTTGAGCTGGTCTGGTCCGGTTTGAGACCGGTTTGAGATGGTCTGGTCCGGTTTGAGCCGGTCAAAACCGGTTTGAGCCGTTCTGGTCCGTATTGAGCCGATCAAAACCGGTTTCAGACTGTCTAAGGGCCGGTCTGGTCCGGTTTGATCCGGTTTGAGTCTGTCTGGTCCGGTTTGAGCTGGTCAAAACCGGTTTGAGGCAGTCTGTTCCGGTTTGAGTCCAATTTGAGCCGGTCAAACCCGGTTTGAGCCGGTCTGGTCCGGTGTGAGCTGGTCAAATCCTGTTTGAGCCGGTCTGGGGCGGTTTGAGTCGGTTTGAGCTGGTCTGGTCCTGTTTGATCCGGTAGAGCCGGTCTGGGCTTTTGTGAGCTGGTCAAAACCGGTATGAGCCGGTCTGGTCCGATTTGATCCGGTCAAAACCGTTTTCAGCCGGTCTGGTCCGGTTTGAGTCCGGTTTGAGCTGGTCTGGTCCAGTTTCAGCTGGTCAAAATCGGTTTGAGCCGGTCTGGTCCGTTTTGATCCGGTTTGAGCCTGTCTGGTCCGGTTTGAGCCGTTCTGGTACGGTTTGAGTCTGGTTCGAGTGAATCAACACTGGTTTGAGCCGGTCTGGTCCGGTTTGAGTCAGGTTTGAGCCGGACAACACCAGTTTGAGCGGGTCTGGTCCGGTTTGAGTCCGATTTGAGCCAGTCTGGTCCGGTTTTAGCCGGTCTAAGAGACGGTCTGGTACGGTTTGATTAGGTTTGAGCCGGTCTGGTCCGGTTTGAGCCAGTCTAACCCTGTTTGAGCCGTTCAGGTCCCCTTTGAGTCCAGTTTGAGCCGGTCAAACCCTGTTTGAGCCAGTCTGGTCCGGTTTCGGCCAGTCTGGTCGGGTTTGAGCCGGTCAACCCTGGTTTGAGCCGGTCTGGTCCAGTTAGATCCGGTTAAAGCCGGTCTGGTCCGGATTGAGTCCGATTTGAGTCGGTCTGCTCCGGTTTGAGCCGGTCTGCTCCAGTGTGAGCCGGTCTAAGAGCCGGTCTGGTACCGTTTGAATCGGTTTGAGCCGGTCGTGTCCGGTTTGAGTCCGATTTGAGCAAGTCAAAACCGGTTTGAGCCAGTCTGGTCCGGTTTGAGCTTGTCTAAGAGCTGGTCTGGTCCAGTTTGATTCGGTTTGAGCCGGTCTGGTCTGGTTTGAGCTGGTGAAAGCCGGTTTGAGCCGGTCTGGTCCAGTTTGAGCCGGTCGAATCCAGTTTGAGCCAGTCTGGTGCGGTTTTAGTCGATCTGGTCATGTTTGAGCCGTTCAAAACCGGTTTGAGTCGGTCTGGTCCGGTTTCAGCCGGTCTGGTCGGGTTTGGGCTGGTCAAAACCGGTTTGAGCCAGTCTGGTCTGGTTTGAGTGTGGTTTGAGCCAGTCAAAACCGGTTAGTGCCTGTCTGGTCCGATTTGAGGCGGTCAAAACCGGTTTGAGCCAGTCTGCTACGGATTAACACAGTTTAAGTCGGTCTGGTCCTGTTTGAACCGGTTTGAGCTGGTGTGATCCGGTTTGAGCCGGTCTGGCCCGATTTGAGCCTGTCAACACCGGTTTAATCCGGTCTGGTCCTGTTTGATCTGATTCAGCTAGTCTGGTCTGGTTTGAGCAGATCCTAACCCGTTTCAGCCGGTCTGCCCCAGTTTGAGCCGGTCAAAAACGGTTGAGCCGGTCTGGTCCGGATTGAGCTGGTCAAATCCTGTTTGAGCCGGTCTGGTCCAGTTTGATACCCTGAGTGTGCACTCCGCTGAGTAAGCGCTCACCTGAGGGGAACTCCGCTTCGTGATGTGTCCCTGAGTGTGCACTCCCCTGAGTGTGCCGTCGACTGAGTGAGGACTCCCCTGAGTGTGTACTCCCCTGAATGAGCACTCCCCTGAGTGTGCACTCCTCTGAGTTCGCTCTCTCCTAAGTGAGGACCCGGCTAAGTGTGAACTCCCCTGAGTGTGCGCTCCCCAGATTGTGCACTCCCCTGAGTGTGCACTGCCCTGAGTGAGCCCTCCCCTGAGTGGGACCTCCCCTGAGTGTGTACTCACCTGAGTGAGGACTACGGAGTGTGCACACCCATGAGTGTGAACTCGCCTGAGTGAGGATGCCCTTGAGTGTGCACTCCCCTGAGTGTATGCTCACTTGAGTGTGCACTCCGCTGGGTGAGGACACCCCTGAGTGTGCACTCCCCTGAGTGTGAACGCGCCTGAGTGAGGACTCCCCTGAGTGTGCACTCCACTGAATGAGCACTCCCCTGCGTGTACAATCCCCTGAGTGTGCTCTCCTCTGAGTGCACACTCCCCTGAGTGTGCACTCGCCTGAGCAAGGACACCCCTGAGTGTGCACTCCCCTGAGTGTGAACTTGCGTGAGTGAGGGCTCCCCTGAGGCTTCACTCCACTGAATGAGCACTCCCTTGAGTGTACACTCCCCTGAGTGTGCACTCCACTGTGTGTGCACTTCTCTGAGTGAGCACTCACCTGAGTGTGCACTCCCCTGCATGTGCACTCATCTGAGTGAGGACGACTGAGTGTGAACTCGCCTGAGTGAGGACTCCCTGAGTGTGCACTCCCCTGAGTGCATGCTCACCTGAGCGTGCACTCCCCTGAGTGCAAACTCCCCTGAGTGTGCACACGCCTGAGTGAGGACACCCCTGAGTGTGCACTCCCCTGAGTGTGAACTTGCGTGAGTGAGGGCTCCCCTGAGTGTGCACTCCCCTGAGTGTGCACTCGTCTGTGTGTAGACACCCCTGAGTGTGCCCTCACCTGAGTGTGCACTCCCCTGAGTGTTCACTCTTCAGGATGTTCACTCCCCTGAGTGTGTGCTCCCCTGAGTGTGCACCCCACTGCGTGTGCATTCGCCTGGGTGAAGACACCCCTCAGTGTGCACTCCCCTGATTGTGCACTCCCCTGAGTGTTCCCTCCCCAGGCTGTGCACTCCCCTGAGTGTGCGCTGCCAGTGAGTGTGCACTCCATTGAGTGACCGCTCCCCTGAGTGTGCACTCCTCTGAGTTTGCACACTCCTGTGTGAGGACTCCCCTGAGTGTGCCCTCCCCTGAGTGTGCACTCCACTGAGTGAGCAATCCCCTGAGTGTTTACTCTTCAGAGTATGCACTCCGCTGAGTGTGCGCTCCCCTGAGTGCACACTCCCCTGAGTGTGCACTCGCCTGGGTGAAGACACCCCTGGGTGTGCACTCACCTGAGTGTGCACTCCCCTGAGTGTTCACTCTTCAGGATGTGAACTCCCCTGAGTGTGCACCCCCTGAGTGTGCACTCCGCTGAGTGAGCGCTCCCCAAAATGCACACTCCCCTGAGTGTGGACTCGCCTGGGTGAAGAGACCCCTGAGTGTGCACTCCCCTGAGTGAGCGCTCTCCTGAGGGGGCATTCGCTTGAGTGATGACTCCTATGGGTGAGCCCTCCCCTGTGTGTGCACCCCTCTGAGTTCACACACTCTAGAGTGAGAACTTCCCTGAGTGTGCACTCCCCTGAGTGAGCGCTTCCCTGAGTGTGCAGTCCCTTGAGTGTGCACTCACCTGGGTGAAGATACCCCTGAGTGTGCGCTCCCCTGAGTGTGCACCCCCCTGAGTGTTCCCTCCCCAGGGTGTGCACTCCCCTGAGTGTGCGCTCCCCTGAGTGTGAACTCCCCTGAGTGAGCGCTCTCCTGAGGGGGCACTCGCTTGAGTGATGACTCCTTTGGGTGAGCCCTCCCCTGTGTGTGCACCACTCTGAGTTCGCACTCTCAAGAGTGAGGACTTCCCTGAATGTGCACTCCCCTGAGTGTGCACTCCCTTGAGTATGCACTCCCCTGGGTGAAGTCACCCCTGAGTGTGCACTCCCCTGAGTGTGCACTCCCCTGAGTGTTCCTTCCCCAGGGTGTGCACTCCACTGAGTGTGCGCTCCCCTGAGTGCGCACTCCCCTGAGTGATCATTCGCCTGGGTGAAGGCACCCCTGAGTGTGCACTCCCCGGAGTGTGCACCCCCATGAGTGTTCCCTCCCCAGGGTGTGCACTCCCCTGAGTGTGCACACCCCTGAGTATGCACTCCCCTGGGTGAAGATAACCCTGAGGGTGCACTTCCCTGAGTGTTCCTTCCCCAGGGTGTGCACTCCCCTGAGTGTGCGCTCCCCTGAGTGTGCACTCCCCTGAGTGAGTGCTGTACTGAGGGGGCACTCACTTGAGTGATGACTCCTACTGGTGAGATCTCCCCTGTGTGTGCACCCCTCTGAGTTCACACTCTCCAGAGTGAGGACTTCCCTGAGTGTGCACTCCCCTGAGTTAGCGCTTCCCTGAGTGCACACTCCCCTGAGTGTGCACACCCCTTGGTGAAGACACCCCTGAAGGTGCACTCCCCTGAGTGTTCCTTCCCCAGGGTGTGCACTCCCCTGAGTGTGTGCTCCCATGAGTGTGCACTTCCCTGAGGGAGGACTACTGAGTGGGAACTAGCCTGAGTGAGAACTCCCCTGAGTGTGCACTCCCCTGAGTCTGCACTCGCCTGAGTGAGGACTACTGAGTGGGAACTCGCCTTAGTGAGGACTCCCCTGAGTGTGCACTCCCCTGAGTGCGTGCTCACCTGAGTGTGCGCTCCCCTGAGTGCGCACTCCCCTGAGTGTGAACTTGCCTGAGTGAGGACTCCCCTGAGTGTGCACTCCACAAAATGAGCACTCCATTGAGTGTGCTCTTCCCTGAGTGTGCACTCCCCTGAGTGAGCACTCCCCTGAGTGTTCACGCTTCAGAGTGCGCACTCCCCTGAGTGTTCGCTCCCCTGAGTGTGCACTCGCCTGGGTGTAGACACCCCTGAATGAGCACTCCCCTGAGTGTGCACTCCCCTGAGTGTTCACTCTTCAGGATATGTACTCCCCTGTGTGTGCGCTCCCCTGAGTGTGCACTCCCCTTAGTGTGCACTCGCCTGGGTGAAGGCACCCCTGAGAGTGCACTCCCCTGAGTGTGCACTCCCCTGAGTGTTCCCTCCCCAGGGTGTGCACTCTCCTGAGTGAGGACTCCCCTGAGTGTGCCCTCCCCTGAGTGTGCCCTCCCCTGAGTGTGCACTCCCCTGAGTGTGCACTCCCCTGAGTGAGGACTCCACTGAGTGCACACTATTCTGAGTGTGCACTGCCCTTAGTGTGGGCTCACTTTACTGGAAACTCCCCTGAGTGAGCGCACCCCTGAGTGTGCACTCCCCTGTGTGTGCGCTCCCCTGAGTGTGCACTTCCTTGAGTGTGCGCTCCCCTGAGTGTGCACTCCCATGAGTGTGCACTCGCATGAGTGAGGACAACTGAGTGTGAACTCGCAAGAGTGAGGACTCCCACGGGTGTGCACTCCCCTGATTGCATGCTCACCTGAGTGTGCACTCCCCTGAGTGTGCACTCCCGTGAGTGTGCACTCGCATGAGTGAGGACACCCCTGGGTGTGCACTCCCCTGAGTGTGAACTTGCCTGAGTGAGGACTCCTCTGAGTGTGCACTCCACCGAATGAGCACACCCTTGAGTGTACACTCACCTGAGTGTGCTCTCCCCTGAGTATGCACTCCCCTGAGTGAGCACTCCCCTGAGTGTTCACTCTTCAGGATGTGCACTCCCCTGAGTGTGCACTTGCCTGGGTGTATACACCCCTGAGTGTGCACTCCCCTGTGTGTACACTCCCCTGAGTGTTTACTCTTCCGAATGTGCACTCTCCTGAGTGTGCACTCCCCTGAGTGTTCACTCGCCTGGGTGATGGCACCCCTGGGTGTTCACTCCCCTGAGTGTGCACACTCCTGAGTGTTCCCTCCCCAGGGTGTGCACTCCCCTGAGTGTGTGCTCCCCTGAGAGTGAACTCCCCTGAGTGAGCGCTCTCCTTAGGGGGCACTCGCTTTAGTGATGACTCCTTTGGGTGAGCCCTCCCCTGTGTGTGCACCCCTCTGAGTTCGCACTCTCCAGAGTGAGAACTTCCCTGAATGTGCACTTCCCTGAGTGTGCACTTCCCTGAGTATGCACTCCCCTGGGGGAAGACACCCCTGAGTGTGCAATCCCCTGAGTGTGCACTCCCCTGAGTGTTCCTTCCCCAGGGTGTGCACTCCACTGTGTGTGTGCTCCCCTGAGTGTGCACTTCCCTGAGTGAGCACTCACCTGAGTGTGCACTCCCCTGCGTGTGCACTCGTCTGAGTGAGGACTACTGAGTGTGAACTCGCCTGAGTGAGGACTCCCTGAGTGTGCACTCCCCTGAGTGCATGCTCACTTGAGCGTGCACTCCCCTGAGTGCATGCTCACCTGAGCGTGCACTCCCCTGAGTGCGAACTCCCCTGAGTGTGCACACGCCTGAGTGAGGACACCCCTGAGTGTGCACTCCCCTGAGTGTGAACTTGCGTGAGTGAGGGCTCCCCTGAGTGCGCACTCCCCTGAGTGTGCACTCGTCTGTGTGTAGACACCCCTGAGTGTGCCCTCACCTGAGTGTGCACTCCCCTGCGTGTTCACTCTTCCGGATGTTCACTCCCCTGAGTGTGTGCTCCCCTGAGTGTGCACCCCACTGCGTGTGCATTCGCCTGGGTGAAGACACCCCTCAGTGTGCACTCCCCTGATTGTGCACTCCCCTGAGTGTTCCCTCCCCAGGCTGTGCACTCCCCTGAGTGTGCGCTGCCAGTGAGTGTGCACTCCGTTGAGTGACCGCTCCCCTGAGTGTGCACTCCTCTGAGTTTGCACTCTCCTGTGTGAGGACTCCCCTGAGTGTGCCCTCCCCTGAGTGTGCACTCCACTGAGTGAGCCCTCCCCTGAGTGTTCACTCTTCAGGATGTGCACTCCCCTGAGTGTGTGCTCCCCTGAGTGCGCACTCCCCTGAGTGTGCACTCGCCTGGTTGTGGACACCCCTGAGTGTGCACTCCCCTGTGTGTACACTCCCCTGAGTGTTCACTCTTCAGGATGTGCACTCCCCTGAGTGTGCAGTCCCCTGAGTGTTCACTCGCCTGTTGAAGGCACCCTTGAGTGTGCACTCCCCTGAGTGTGCACCCCCCTGAGTGTTCCCTCCCCAGGGTGTGCACTCTCCTGAGTGTGCGCTCCCCTGAGTGTGAACTCCCCTGAGGGAGCGCTTTCCTGAGGGGGCACTCGCTTGTGTGATGACTCCTTTGGGTGAGCCCTCCCCTGAGTGCACACTCCCCTGAGTATGCACTCCCCTGGGTGAAGACACCCCTGAGTGTACACACCCCTGAGTGTGCACTCCCCTGAGTGTTCCCTCCCCAGGATGTGAACTCCCCTGAGTGTGCGTTACCCTGAGTGTGCACTCCGCTCAGTGAGCGCACCCCAGAGTGCACACTCCCCTGAGTGTGGACTCGCCTGGGTGAATAGACCCCTGAGTGTGCACTACCCTGAGTGAGCGCTCTCCTGAGGGGACACTCGCTTGAGTGATGGCTCCTATGGGTGAGCCCTCCCCTGTGTGTGCACCCCTCTGAGTTCGCACTCTCCAGAGTGAGGACTTCCCTGAGTGTGCACTCCCCTGAGTGGGCCCTCCCCTGAGTGAGCGCTTCCCTGAGTGTGCACTCTGCTGAGTGAGGGCTCCCCTGAGTGCACACTCCCATGATTGTGGACTCGCCTGGGTGAAGAGACCCTTGAGTGTGCACTCCCCTGAGTGTGCACTCCCCTGAGTGTTCGCTCCCCAGGGTGTGCCCTCCCCTGAGTGTGCACTCCCCTGAGTGTGCACTTCCCTGAGTGAGCGCTCCCCTGAGTGTGCACTCCCATGAGTGTGCCCTCGCCTGAGTGAGGACTACTGAGTATGAACTCGCCTGAGTGAGGACTCCCCTGAGTGTGCACTCCCCTGAGTGCATGCTCACCTGAGTGTGCAGTCCCTTGAGAGCGAACTCCCCTGAGTGTGCACTCCCCTGAGTGTTCGCTCCCCAGGGTGTGCCCTCCCCTGAGTGTGTGCTCCCCTGAGTGTGCGCTCCCCTGAGTGTGCACTCCCCTGAGTGAGGACTCCACTGCGTGCACACTATCCTGGGTGTGCACTCCCATGAGTGAGCACTCTCCTGAGTGTGCTCTCGCCTGTGTGAGGACTCCCCTGAGTGTGCACTCCCCTGAGTGTACGCTCACTTTACTGGAAACTCCCCTGAGTGAGCGCTCCCCTGAGTGTGCACTCCCCTGTGTGTGCACTCGCCTGAGTGAAGACTCCCCTTAGTGTGCACTCCCGTGAATGAGCACTCCGCTGAGTGTGCACTCCTCTGAGTTCACACTCTCCTGAGTGAGGACTCCCCTGAGTGTGCAATCCCCTGAGTTTGCGCTCCCTTGATTGTGAACTCGCCTGCGGGAAGACACCACTGAGTGTTCACTCCCCTGAGTGTGAACTCGCCTGAGTCAGGCTCCCCTGAGTGTGCACTCCCCTGAGTGAGCGGTCTCCTGAGGGGGCACTCGCTTGAGTGATGACTCCTTTGAGTGAGCCCTCCCCAGAGTGTGCACTCTTCTGAGTTCACACTCTAACGAGTGAGGACTTCCCTGACTGTGGTCTCCCCTGAGTGTGCACTCCCCTGAGTGAGCACACACCTGAGTGCCCAGTCCCCTGTCTGTGTGCTCGCCTGGGTGAAGACACCTCTGAGTGTGCACTCCCCTGAATGTGCACTCCCCTGAGTGTTCCTTCCCAAGGGTGTGCACTCCCCTGAGTGCGCACTCCCCTGAGTGTGCCCTTCCCTGAGTGTGCGCACCCCTGAGTGTGCATTCCCCTATTTGTGCACTCGCCTGAGTGAGGACTACTGAGTGTGAACTCGCCTGATTGAGGACTCCCCTGAGTGTGTACTCGCCTGAGTGAGGACTACTGAGTGTGAACTCGCCTGAGTGAGGACACCCCTGAGTGTGCACTCCCTTGAGTGTGAACTTGCCTGAGTGAGGACTCCCCTGAGTGTGCACTCCACTGATAGAGCACTCCCCGGAGTGTACAATCCCGAGTGTTCTCTCCCCTAAGTGTGCGCTCCCCTGATTGAGCACTCACATGAGTGTTCACTCTTCAGGGTGTGCACTCCCCTGAGTGTGCGCTCCTCTGAGTGTGCACTCCCCTGAGTGTGCACTCGCCTGTGTGTAGACACCCCTGAGTGTGCACACCCCTGAGTGTGCACTCCCCGGAGTGTTCACTCTTTAGGATGTGCACTCCTCTGAATTCGCACTCTCCTGAGGGAGGACTCTCCTGGTGTGCACTCCCCTGAGTTAGCACTCTGCTGAATGTGCACTCCTCTGAGATCGCACTCTCCTGAGGGAGGATTCTCCTGGTGTTCACTCCCCTGAGTGTGCGCTCCCCTGAGTGTGCACTCCCCTGAGTGTACACTCACCTGAGTGAGGACACCCCTGAGTGTGCACTCCCCTGTGTGAGCACTCCCCTGAGTGTGCAATCCTGTTAGTTCACACTCTCCTGAGTGAGGACGCCACTGAGGGTGCACTCACCTGAGTGTGCGCTCCCCTGAGTGTGCACTCCCCTGAGTGAGCGCTCCCATGGGTGTGCTCTTACCTGAGATTGCACTCGCCTGAGTGAGGACTCCCCTGAGTGTGCTCTCCCCTGAGTGTGCTCTCCCTTGAGATTGCGCTCCCCTGAGTGAGCACTTCCCTGTGTGCGAACTCCCCTGCATGTGCACTCCCCTGGGTGAGGACACCCCTTAGTGTGCACTCCCCTGAGTGTGAACTCGCCTGAGTGAGGACTCCGCTGAGTGTGCACTCCACTGAATGAGCACTCCCCTGATTGTACACTCCCCTGAGTGTGGTCTCCCCTGGATGCACACTCCCCTCAGTGTGCACTTGCCTGTGTGAAGACACCCCTGAGTGAGCACTCCCCTGAGTGTGAACACGCCCGAGTGAGGCTCCCCTGAGTGTGAATTTCCCTGAGTGAGCGCTCTCCTGAGGGGGCAATCGCTTGAGTGATGACTACTTTGGGTGAGCCCTCCCCTGTGTGTGCACTGCTCTGAGTTCGCACTCTCCAGAGTGAGGACTTCCCTGAGTGTGCACTCACCTGAGTGTGCACTCCCCTGAGTGAGCACTCCCCTGAGAGCACACTTCCCTAAGTGTGCACTCCCCTCGTTGAAGATACCCCTGAGTGTGAACTCCACTGAGTGTGCACTCCCCTGAGTGTTCCTTCCCCAGGGTGTGAACTCACCTGAGTGAGGTCTCCCCTGAGTGTGCACTCCCCTGGGTGCATGCTCACCTGAGTGTGCACTGCCCTGAGTGTGCACTCACCTGAGTGAGGACACCCCTGAGTGTGCACACCTCTGAGTGTGAACTTGCCTGAGTGTGCTCTCCCCTGAGTGTGCACTCCCCTGAGTGAGCACTCCCCTGAGTGTTCACACTTCAGGGTGTGCACTCCCCTGAGTGTGCGCTCACCTGAGTGCGAACTCCCCTGAGTGTGCACTCGCCTGTGTGAAGCCACCCCTGAGTGTGCACTTTCCTGGGTTTGTGCTCCCCTGAGTGTGCACTACCCTGAGTGAGCGCTCCCCTGAGTGTGCAATCCCCTGTGTGTGCACTCCCCTGAGTGTGCACTCGCCTGAGTGAGGACTCCCCAGAGTGTGCACTCCCCTGAGTGCATGCTCACCTGTGTGTGCACTCCACTGAGTGAGCACTCCCCTGAGTGTTCACACTTCAGGGTGTGCACTCCCCTGAGTGTGCGCTCCCCTCAGTGCGCACTCCACTGAGTGTGAACTCGCCTGGGTGTAGACACCCCTGAGTGTGCACTACCCTGAGTGTACACTCACCTGAGTGTTCACTCTTCAGGATGTGCACTCACCGCAGTGTGCGCTCCCTTGAGTGCGCACTCCCCTGAGTGTGCACTCGCCTGTGTAACGGCACCCCTGAGTGTGAAGTCCCCAGAGTGTGTTCTCCCCTGAGTGTCCACTTCCCTGAGTGAGGACTCCCCTGAGTGTGTACTCCCCTGAGTGCATGCTCACCTGAGTGTGCACTCCCCTGAGTGCTCACTCCCCTGAGTGTGCACTCGCCTGGGTGAGGACACCCCTGAGTGTGCACTCCCCTGAGTGTGAACTTGCCTGAGTGAGGACTCCCCTGAGTGTGCACTCCACTGAATGAGCACTCCTTTGAGTGTACACTCCCCTGAGTGTGCTCTCCCCTGAGTGTGCACTCCTCTGGGTGAGCACTCCCCTGAGTGTTCACTCTTCAGGGTGTGCACTCCCCTGAGTGTTCGCTCCCCTGAGTGCGCACTCCCCTGAGTGTGCACTCGGCTGGCTGTAGACACTTCTGAGTGTGCACTCCCCTGAGTGTGCACTCCCCAGAGCGTTCACTCTTCAGGATGTGCACTCCCCTGAGTGAGCGCTCCCCTGAGTGTGCACTCCCCTGAGGGTGCACTCGCCTGAGTGAGGACTACTGAGTGTGAACTCGCCTGAGTAAGGACTCCCCTGAGTGTGCAATCCCCTGATTGCATGCTCACCTGAGCGTGCACTCCCCTGAGTGCGCACTCCCCTGAGTGTTCACTCTTTAGGATGTGCACTCCCCTGAGTGTGCACTCCCCTGAGTGCACACTCCCCTGAGTGTGCACTCGGCTGTGTGAAGGCACCCCTAAGTGTGCTCTCCCCTGAGTGTGCGCTCCCCTGAGTGTCCACTTCCCTGAGTGAGTGCTCACCTGAGTGTGCACTCCCCTGAGTGTGCACTCGCCTGAGTGAGGACTACTGAGTTTGAACTTGCCTTAGTGAGGACTCCCCTGAATGTGCACTCCTCTGAATGAGCACTCCTTTGAGTGTACACTCCCCTGAGTGTGCTCTCCCCTGAGTGTGCACTCCCTTGAGTGAGCACTCCCCTGAGTGTTCACTCTTCAGGGTGTGCACTCCCCTGAGTGTTCGCTCCCCTGAGTACGTACTCCCCTGAGTGTGCACTCGCCTGGGTGTAGACACTTCTGAGTGTGCACTCCCCTGAGTGTGCAATCCCCTGAGCGTTCACTCTTCAGGATGTGCACTGCCCTGAGTGTGCACTCCCCTGTGTGTGCACTCCCCTGAGTGTGCACTCGCCTGTGTGAGGACTACTGAGTGTGAACTCCCCTGAGTGTGCACTCCCTTGAGCGTTCACTCTTCAGGATGAGCACTCCCCTGAGTGTGCGCTCCCCTGAGTGTGCACTCGCCTGAGTGAGGACTACTGAGTGTGAACTCGCCTGAGTGAGGAGTCCCCTGAGTGTGCACTCCCCTGAGTGCAGGCTCACCTGAGTGTGCACTCCCCTGAGTGCATGCTCACCTGAGCGTGCACTCCCCTGAGTGTTCACTACTCAGGGTGTGCACTCCCCTGTGTGTGCGTTCCCCTGAGTGCGCACTCCCCTGAGTGAACACTCGCCTGGGTGAAGGCACCCCTGAGTGTGCACTCCCCTGAGTGTGCGCTCCCCTGTGTGTGCACTTCCCTGAGTGAGCGCTCCCCTGAGTGTGCACTCCCCTGAGTGTGCACTCGCGTGAGTGAGGGCTACTGAGTGTGAACTCGCCTGAGTGAGGACTCCTCTGAGTGTGCACTCCCCTGAGTGCATGCTCACCTGAGTGTGCACTCCCCTGAGTGCGAACTCCCCTGAGTGTGCACTCGCCTGAGTGAGGACACCCCTGAGTGTGCACTCCCCTGAGTGAGGACTCCCCTGAGTGTGCACTCCACTGAATGAGCACTCCTTTGAGTGTACACTCCACTGAGTGTGCTCTCCCCTGAGCGTGCACTCCCCTGAGTGAGTACTCCCCTGAGTGTTCACTCTTCAGTGTGTGCATTCCCCTGAGTGTTTGCTCCCCTGAGTGCCCACTCCCCTGAGTGTGCACTCACTTGGGTGCAGACACCCCTGAGTGTGCACTCGCCTGAGTGAGGACTCCACTGAGTGTGCACTATCCTGAGTGTGCACTCCCCTGAGTTTGCGCTCCCCTGAGTGTGCACCACTTTGAGCCGGTCAGGCCCTTTTTGATTCCGGTTTTAGCCGGTCAACAATGGTTTGTGCTGGTCTGCTCCGATTTGAGACCAGTTTGAGCCGGTCAAAACCGTTTTGTGCCGGTCTGGTCCGATTTGAGCCGTTCAAAACCGGTTTGAGCTGTTCTAAGAACTGGTCTGGTCCGGTTTGAGCTGGTCATATCCTGTTTGAGCCGGTCACGTGCGGTTTGTGCCGGGTTGAGCCAGTCTGGTCCGATTTGATCCGTTTGAGTCTGTTTGTTCTGGTTTGAGCTGTTCAAAACCGTTTTTAGCCGCTCTGGTCCTGTGTGAGTCTGGGTTGAGCCGGTTTGGTCCTTGTCCGGTTTGAGCCGATCAAAACCGATTTGAGCCAGTCTAGTCCGGTTTGAGTCCGGTTTGAGCCGGTCTGGTACGTTTTTCGTCCGGTTTGAGCCTTTCAAAACAGGTTTGAGGCGGTCTGGTCCGGTTTGTTCCTGTCAAAACCGGTTTGAGTCCGTTTGGAGACGGTCAAAACCGGTTTGTGCTGGTCTGGTGCGATTTGAGATGCTGAAAAACAGTTTGAGCCAGTCTAATACGGTCAAAACAGGTTTGAGCCGATCTGGTCCAGTTTGATCGGGTTTGAACCGGTCTGGTCCATTTTGTGATGGTCAAAACCGGTTTGATCCGGTTTAAGCCGGTCTGGTCCGGTTTGATCCGGTTGAGCCGGTCTGGTCAGGTTTGAGGCGGTCAAACCCTGTTTGAGCCGGTCTGTTCCTGTTTGAGTCCGATTTGAGCCGTTTAAAACCGGTTTAACCTGGTCTGGTCCTGTTTGAGTCCGTTTTGAGCCAGTCAAAACCCGTTTGAGGCTGTCTGGACCGGTTTAACCTGGTCAAAAGCAGTTTGCGACCGGTTTGAGCCGGTCTGGTACGGTTTTGAGCCGGTCTGGTCCGGTTTGATCCGGTTGAGCCGGTATGGTTTGGTTTGAGACGGTTAAAACCGGTTTGAGTGGGTAGGGTCCGGATTGAGTCCAGTTTGAGCCAGTCAAAACCGGTTTGTGCCGGTCTGGTCTGGTTTGATCCGGTTTGAGCGTTTCTTTTTCTGTTGGATCCGGTTTGAGCCTGTCTGGTCCGCTTTGATCTGGTTGAGCCAGTCTGGTCTGGTTTGAGCCGGTCCAAACCAATTTGAGCCATTCTGGTCTGGTTTCAGCTGGTCTGGTCGGGCTTGAGCCGGTCAAAACGGGTTTGAGACGGTCTGGACCGGTTTGAGTCCAGTTTGAGCGGTCAAAACCGGTTTGAGATGGTCTGGTCCGGTTTGAGTCCGGTTTGAGACGGACAACACCAGTTTGAGACGTTCTGGTCCGGTTTGAGTGTGGTTTCAGCCGGTCATAACCGGTTAGAGCCAGTCCAGTCCGCATTGAGCCTGTCTTAACCGGTTTGAGCCGGTCTGGTCCTTTTTGAGCGGATCAAAACCGGTTTGAGACGGTCTGAGAGCCGGTCTGCTCCGGTTTAAACAGCTATAAGCCGGTCTGGTCCGGTTTGATCCGGTTGAGCCCGTCTGGTTCGGTTTCAGCCGGTCAAAAGTGTTCTGAGCCAGTCTGGTGTGGTTTTAGTTGGTCTGGTCGGGTTTGACCTGGTCAAAACCGGTTTCAGCCAGTCTCGTCCGGTTTCAGCCGGTCTGGTCGGGTTTGAGCCGGTCAAAACCGGTTTGTGCCGGTCTGGTCTGATTTGACCCGGTCAAAACCGGTTTGATGCGGTCTCGTCCCAATGAAGACGGTCTGGTCGGGTTTGAGCCGGTTAAAACCGGTTTGAGCCGGTCTGGTCCGGTTTCATCCGGTTTCAGTGGTTCTGGTTCAGTTTGATCCGGTTTGAGCCGGTCTAGTCCTCTTTGATCCGGTTGAGCCAGTCTGGTCTGGTTTGAGCTGGTCCAAACCGGTTTGCACCGGTCTCATCCGGTTTCAGCCGGTCTGCTCGGGTTTCAGCCAGTCAAAACGGGTTTGAGACAGTCTGGTCCGGTTGAGTCCGGTTTGAGCCGCTCAAAACCGGTTTGAGCCGGAATGGTCCGGTTTGAGTCCAGTTTGAGCCGAACAACAGCAGTTTGCGACGGTCTGGTCCTGTTTGAGTGTGGTTTGAGCTGGTTATAACTGGTTAGAGCCTGTCTATTCCCTTTGAGCTGGTCAAAACCGGTTTGAGCCGGTCTGGTCCGGTTTTAGCCGGTCTGGACGGGTTTGATTCGGTCAAAACCGGTTTGAGGTGGTCTCGTCCAGTTTCAGCTGGTCTGGTCGGGTTTGAGCCGGTCAAAACCGGTTTGAGCCGTTGTGGTGCTGTTTGAGTCTGGTTTGAGCTGGTCAAACTCGGTGTGTGCTTCTCTGGTCCGATTTGAGCTGGTCAAAACTGGTCTGAGCCGGACTGGTCCGGTTTGATCCGGTTTAAGCCGGTCTGGTCCGGTTTGATTCGCTTGAGACGGTATGGTCTCGTTTGAGCCGTTGAAAACCGGTTTGCGCTGGTCTGGTCTGGATTGAGTCCGGTTTGAGCTGGTCAACACCGGTTTGAGCCGGTCTGGTCCAGTTTTAGCTGGTCTAGATGGTTTGAGTCAGTCAAAACCGGTTTGAGGCGGTCTCGTCCCGTTTCAGCTGGTCTGGTTGGGTTTGAGCCGGTTAACACCGGTTGGAGCCAGTCTGGTCTGGTTTGATCCGGTTTCAGCGGTTCTTGTCCGGTTTGATCCGGTTTGAGCCGGTATGGACGGCTCTGATTTGGTTGAGCCAGTCTGGTCTGGTTTTAGCCGGTCCAAACCGGTTTGAGCCGGTCTCATCTGGTTTCAGCAGGTCTGGTCGGGTTTGAGCCGGTCAAAAGGGGTTTTAGACGGTCTGGTCCGGTTTGAGTCCAGTTTGAGCCAGACAACACCAGTTTGAGAGGTTCTGGTCCGGTTTCAGTGCGGTTTGAGCTGGTCATAACCGGTTAGAGACGGTCTAGTCCACTGTGAGCCGGTCAAAACCGGTTTGAGCCGGTCTGGTCCGGTTTTAGCCAGTCTAGACGGGTTTGAGTCGGTCAAAACCGGTTTGAGGCGGTCTCGTCCAGTTTCAGCCGGTCTGGTCGGGTTTGAGCCGGTCAAAATCGGATTGAGCCGGTGTGGTACTCTTTGAGTCTGGTTTGAGCGGGTCAAATTCGGTTTGTGCGGCTCTGTTCCGATTTGAGCTGGTCAAAACCGGTCTGAGCCATTCTGGTCTGGTTTGAGGGTGGTGTGAGCCAGAGAACACCAGTTTGAGACGGTCTGGAATGGTTTGATCCGGATTAAGCCGGTCTGGTCCAATTTGATTAGTTTGAGCCGGTATGGTCTGGTTTGAGCCGTTCAAAACGGTTTTGAGCCGGTCTAGTCCGGTTTGAGTCCTGTTTGAGCTGGTCAACACCGGTTTGAGCTCGTCTGGTCCAGTTTGAGTCAGGTTTGAGACGGTCAACACCGGTTTGATCCGTTGTGGTCCAGTTTTAGTCCGGTTAGAGCTGGTCTGGTCCGGTTTGAGCAGGCCAAAACCAGTTTGAGCCGTTCTGGTCCGTTTTGTGCGGATCAAAACCGGTTTGAGACGGTCTAAGAGCCGGTCTGGTCCGTTTTAAACTGGTATAAGCCGTCCTGGTCCGGTTGGATCCGGTTCAGCTGGTCTGGTTCGGTTTCAGCCGGTCAAAAGTGTTCTGAGCCAGTCTGGTCCGGTTTTAGTTGGTCTGGTCAGGGTTGACCAGGTCAAAACCGGTTTCAGCCGGTCTCGTCCAGTTTCAGCCGGTCTGTTCGGGTTGGAGGAAGTCAAAACCGGTTTGTGCCGGTCAGGTCTGATTTGACCCGGTCAAAACCGGTTTGATGCAGTCTCCTCCCAATTCAGCCGGTCTGGTCAGGTTTGAGCCGGTTAAAACCGGTTTGAGCCGGTCTGGTCCGGTTTGATCCGGTTTCAGCGGTTCTGGTTCAGTTTGATCCGGTTTGATCCGGTCTGGTCCGCTTTGATCTGGTTGAGCCAGTCTGGTCTGGTTTGAGCTGGTCCATACCGGTTTGCGCCGGTCTCATCTGGTTTCAGGCGGTCTGGTCGGGTTTCAGCCAGTCAAAACCGGTTTGAGACGGTCTGGTCCGGTTTGAGTCCGGTTTCAGACAGTCAAAACCGGTTTGAGCTGGTATGGTCCAGTTTGAGTACGGATTGAGACGGACAACGCCAGTTTGAGAGCGGTTTGAGCCGTTAATAACCGGTTAGAGCCTGTCAAGTCTGCTTCGAGACGGTCAAAACCGGTTTGAGCCGGTCTGGTCCGGTTTTAGCCGGTCTGGACGGGTTTGATTCGGTCAAAACCGGTTTGAGGTGGTCTCGTCCAGTTTCAGCTGGTCTGGTCGGGTTTGAGCCGGTCAAAAGCGGTTTGAGTCTTTGTGGTCCTGTTTGAGTCTGGTTTGAGCTGGTCAAATTCGGTTTGTGCTTCTCTTGTCCGAAATGAGCCAGTCCAAAGCGGTCTGAGCCATTCTGGTCCGGTTTGAGTGCGGTTTGAGCCTGATAACACCATTTTGAGACGGTCTGGTCCGGTTTGAGTTCGGTTTGAGGCGGTCATTAGCGGTGAGAGCCGGTCTAGTCCGCTTTGAGCTGGTCAAAACCGGTTTGAGCTGTTCTGGTCCGGTTTTAGCCGGTCTGACGGGTTTGATTCGGTCAAAACAGGTTTGAGGTGGTCTCGTCCAGTTTCATCCTGTCTGTCCGGGTTTGAGCCGGTCAAAACTGGTTTGAGCCGCTGTGGTCCTGTATGAGTCTGGTTTGAGCTGGTCAAATTCGATTTGTGCGGCTCTGGTCCGATTTGAGCCGGTCAAAACCGGTCTGAGCCATTCTGGTCCGGTTTGAGTGCGGTTTGAGCCGGACAACAACAGTTTGAGACAGTCTGGTCTGGTTTGAGGGCGGTTTGAGCCGGTCATAACCGATTAGAGCTGGTCTAGTCCGCTTTGAACCAGTCACAACCGGTTTGATCCGATCTGGTCCAGTTTTAACCGGTCTGGACGGGTTTAAGTCGGTCAAAACCGGTTTGAGACAGTCTCGTCCAGTTTTAACCGGTCTGGTCGGGTTTGAGTCGGTCAAAACCGGTTTGAGCCGGTGTGGTCCTGTTTCAGTCTGGTTTGAGCTGATGAAATTCGGTTTGTGCTGCTCTCCTCCGATTTGAGTCGGTCAAAACCGGTTTGAGCCGGTCTGGTCTGGTTTGATCCGGTTTAAGCTGTTCTGGTCCGGTTTGATTCGGTTGAGCCGGTATAGTCTGGTTCGAGCCATTCAAAACCGATTTGAGGCTGTCTGGCCTGGTTTGAGTCCAGTTTGAGCCGGTTTGGTAATTGTCCGGTTTGAGCCGATCAAAACCGATTTGAGCCTGTCTAGTCCGGTTTGAATCCGGTTTGAGACGGTCTGCTACGCTTTTCGTCCGGTTTGAGCCAGTCAAAACAGGTTTGAGGCGGTGTGGTCCGGTTTGTTCCGGTCAAAACCAGGTTGAGTCCTTTTGGAGCTGGTGAAAACCGGTTCGAACTGGTCTAGGGCGATTTGAGCCGCTAAAAACCGGTTTGAGCCAGTCTAATACGGTTGAAACAGGTTTGAGCCGGTCTGGTCCGGTTTGATCTGGTTGAGCCGGTCTGGTCCGGTTTGAGACGGTCAAACCCTGTTTGAGCCGGTCTGTTCCTGTTTGAGTCTGATTTGAGCCATATAAAACCGGTTTGACTCGGTCTGGTCCTGTTTGAGTACGTTTTGAGCCAGTCAAAACCGGTTTGAGGCTGTCTGGACTGGTTTCAACTGGTCAAAAGCGATTTGTGACCAATTTGAGCCGGTCTGCTCCAGTTTGATCCCGTTTCAGTGGTTCTGGTTCGGTTTGATCCGGTTTGAGCCGGTCTGGTCTGCTTGGATCTTGTTGAGCCAGTCTGGTCTAGTTTGAGCTGGTCCAAACCGGTTTGAGCCAGTCTCGTCCGGTTTCAGCTGGTCTGGTCGGTTTTCAGCCAGTCAAAACGGGTTTGAGCCAGTCTGGTCTGGTTTGAGTCTGGTTTGACCCAGACAACAGCAATTTGAGATGATCTGGTCCGGTTTGAGAGCAGCTTGAGCCGGTCATAACCGGTTAGAGACGGACTAGTCCGCTTTCAGCTGGTCAAAAGCGGTTTGAGCCGGTCTGGTCCGGTTTTAGCCGGTCTGGACGGGTTTCAGTCGGTCAAAACCGGTTTGAGGCGGTCTCGTCCAGTTTCAGCCGGTCTGGTCGGGTTTGAGCCGATCAAAACCGGTTTGAGCCGGTGTGGTCCTGTTAGAGTCTGGTTTGAGCTGGTCAATTTCGGTTTGTGCTGCTCTCATCCGATTTGAGCCGGTCAAAACCGGTTTTAGCCGGACTCGTCCAGTTTGATCTGGTTTAAGCCGGTCTGGTCCGGTTTGAGCCAGTCTGGTCCAGTTTGATCCGGTTGAGCCGGTATGGTCTGGTTTGAGGCGGTTAAAACCGGTTTGAGCCGGTCGGGTCCGGATTGGGGCCAGTTTGAGCCAGTCCAATTCCGGTTTGAGGCGGTCTGGTTCGGTTTTATCCGGTTTGAGTGGTTCTGGTCCTATTTGATCCGGTTGAGCCTGTCTGGTCGGCTTTGAACTGGTTGAGCCAGTCTGGTCTGGTTTGAGCCGGTACAAACCGGTTTGAGCTGGTCTCGTCCGATTTCAGCTGGTGTGGTAGGGTTTGAGCCGGTCAAAACGGGTTTGAAACGGTCTGGTCCGCTTTGAGTGCGGTTTGAACCGCTCACAACCGGTTTGAGCCGGTCTGGTCCGGTTTGAGTCCAGTTTGAGCCTGACAACTCCAGTTTGAGACGATCTGGTCCGGTTTGAGTGCAGTTTGATCCAGTCAAAATCGGTTACAAACCAGTCTAGTCCGCATTGAGCCGGTCAAAACCGGTTTGAGCCAGTCTGGACGGGTTTGAGTTGGTCAAAACCGGTTTGAGGCGGTCTCGTCCAGTTTCAGCCAGTCTAGTCGGGTTTCAGCCGGTGTGGTCCTGTTTGAGACTGGTTTTATCTGGTCAAATTCGGTTGTGCAGCTCTCGCCCGATTTGAGCCAGTCAAAACCGGTTTGAGCCTGTCTGGACCGGTTTGATCCGGTTTAAGCCAGTCTGGTCCAGTTTGATTCGTTTCAGCCGGTATGGTCTGGTGTGAGCCGTTCAAAACCGGTTTGAGCCTGTCTGGTCCGGTTTGAGTCCGGTTTGAGCTGGTCAACACAGGTTTGAGCCGGTCTTGTTCAGTTTGAGTCAGGTTTGGGCCGGTCAAAATCGTTTTGTGCTGCTCTGGTGTGATTTGAGCCCGTCAAAACCGGTTTGAGTCGGTCTATTCCCGTTTGAGTCCTGTATGAACGGGTCTGGTCCGGTTTTAGCCGATCTGCTAGGGTTAGAGCCGGTCAAAACCGATTTGAGCCTGTCTGGTCCAGTTTCAGATTGTCTGGTCAGGTTTGAGCCGGTCAAAGCTGGTTTGTTCCGGTCTGGTCCGATTTGACCCCGTTAAAACCGGTTTGAGGCGGTCTCGTCCCATTTCAGCTGGTCAGGTCGGGTTTGAGCCGGTTAAAAGCGGTTTGAGCCGGTGTGGTCCGGTTTGATTCAGTTTCAGCGTTTCTGGTCCAGTTTGATCCGGTTTGAGCCGGTCTGGTCCGCTTTGATCTAGTTGAGCCAGTCTCGTCTGGTTTGAGTCGGTCCAAAACTGGTTTGAGCTGGTCTCGTCCGGATTCACCCGGTCTGGTCGGGTTTGAGCTAGTCAAAACGGGTTGGAGACGGTCTGGTCCGGTTTGAGTCTGGTTTGAGACGGTCTGGTCCAGTTTGAGCCGGTCAAAACCGGTTTGAGCCGTTCTGGTCGGTTTCAGCTTATCAAAACCGTTTGAGATGGTCTAAGAGCCGGTCTGGTCCAGTTTGATCCGGTATAAGCGGTCTGGTCCGGTTTGATCTGGTTGAACCAGTCAAAAGTGGTCTGAGCCAGTCTGGTCCGGTTTTAGTTGGTCTGGTCGGGGTTGACCCAGTCAAAAACTGGTTTCAGTCGGTCTGGTCTGGTTTTAGCCGGTGTGGACGGGTTTGAGTTGGTCAAAACCGGTTTGAGGCGGTCTCGTCCCATTTCAGCTGGTCAGGTCGGGTTTGAGCCAGTTAAAACCGGTTTGAGCCGGTGTGGTCCGGTTTGATTCGGTTTCAGCGTTTCTGGTCCAGTTTGATCCGGTTTGAGCCGGTCTGGTCCGCTTTGATCTAGTTGAGCCAGTCTCGTCTGGTTTGAGTCGGTCCAAACCGGTTTGAGCCAGTCTCGTCCAGATTCACCCGGTCTGGTCGGGTTTGAGCGAGTCAAAACGGGTTGGAGACGGTCTGGTCCGGTTTGAGTCTGGTTTGAGACGGTCTGGTCCGGTTTGAGCCGGTCAAAACCAGTTTGAGCCGTTCTGGTCCGTTTTCAGCTTATCAAAACCGGTTTGAGATGGTCTAAGAACCGGTCTGGTCCAGTTTGATCCGGTATAAGCCGGTCTGGTCTGGTTTGATCCGGTTGAGCCAGTCTGGTTTGGTTTGAGCCGGTCAAAAGTGGTCTGAGCCAGTCTGGCCCGGTTTTAGTTGGTCTGGTCAGGGTTGACCCGGTCAAAACCAGTTTCAACAGCCGGTCTCATCCGGTTTCAGCCGGTCTGGTCGGGTTTGAGCTGGTGAAAACCGGTTTGAGCCGGTCTGGTCCTGATTGAATCTGGTTTGAGCTGGTCAAAATCGGTTTGTGCTGCTCTGTTCTGATTTGAGCCGGTCAAAACAGGATTGAGCCGTTCTATTCCTGTTTGAGTCCGGTTTGAACGGGTCTGGTCCGGTTTTAGCCGGTCTGGTAGGGTTTGAGCCGGTCAAAATGGGTTTGAGACGGTCTCGTCCGTTTGAGTCCAGTATGAGCTGGTCAAAAACCGTTTGAGCCGGTGTGGTCCTGTTTGAGTCTGGTTTGAGCTGGTTAAATTCCTTTTGTGCTGCTCTGGTCCGATTTGAGCCGGTCAAAACCGGTCTGAGCCGTTCTGGTCCGGTTTGAGTGCAGTTTGAGCCGGACAACACCAGTTTGAGACGGTCTGGTCCAGTTTGAGTGCGGTTTGAGCTCGTCATAACCGGTAAGAGCCGGTGTAGTCCACTTTGGAGCTGGTCAAAACCGGTTTTAGCCGGTCTGGTCCGGTTTTAGCTGGTCTGGACGGGTTTGAGTCGGTCAAAACCGGTTTGGGGTGGTCTCGTCCAGTTTTAGCCGGTATGGTCTGGTTTGTGCCATTCAAAACCGGTTTGAGCCGGTGTGGTCCGGTTTGAGTCCGTTTGAGCCGGTTTGGTCCTTGTCCCGTTTGAGCCGATCTAAACCGATTTGAGCCGGTCTAGTCCGGTTTGAGTCTGGTTTGAGCCGGTCTGGTACGCTTTGCGTCCGGTTTGAGCCGGTCAAAACAGGTTTGAGGCGGTCTGGTTCGGTTTGTTCCAGTCAAAACCGGTTTGAGTCCGTTTGGAGCCGGTCAAATCCGGTTTGAGACTGTCTGGTGCGATTTGAGCCCCTAAAAACCGGTTTGAGCCAGTCTAATATGGTCAAAGCAGGTTTGAGCCGGTCTGGTCCGGTTTGATCGGGTTTGAACCGGTCTGGTCCGGTTTGTGACGGTCAAAACCTGTTTGATCCGGTCTGTTCCTGTTTGAGTCCGATTTGAGCCATTTAAAACCGGTTTGACCCGGTCTGATCCTGTTTGAGTCCGTTTTGAGCCAGTCAAAACCGGTTTGAGGCGGTCTGGACCGGTTTCAGCTGGTCAAAAGCGGTTTGCAACCAGTTTGAGCCGGTCTGGTCCAGTTTGAGCCGGTCAGGTTCGGTTTGATCCGGTTGAGCCGGTATGGTTGGTTTGAGCTGGTT